>NC_142620.1:24295000-24601672 GCF_059453375.1 Lepisosteus platostomus
GGGAACTGCAAGGCTATATTCATATTTCGGAGTTAGAGAGAATCAGCATTGATGAGTGCATTTCAAACCACAACAAAAGTAAAATGTACACAGTAACTTATAAAACCTCCAATTTACACCACAAAATAGACTAAATTTCCAGGTATGCTTAGAGCCATGTTCTGCGATTCAGAAGGAGCTAACAAAACTTCTGGCTTTATGACATTGTAAACAAGCTGGCTTGTGAATACATCTATTTAAATACATCAGAATTATTGCTTTCGATTTCGGACGGTTTTGCCAACAAATACTGCTTACTTGTTAACTCTGCATGCTGATCACGTTGGAACATTTCTGCTGTAAAATGTCTGCTGCACAACCTGTCTTTACTCGCTCGTACATCACATTACATTAGTAATTACTGAGACTAGTGAGCAGGAAGGGACGAATCATGTTGCAATTCGAATGCGAGTTTGCGACAACATGGTTCACAATGTTGTGCTTAATTCCACATTTTTATTTTTTTTAATTTTAAAGTGAATGAATTTATTTTGTTTCCAAGATTTAATAACCGACCTGAGAAATTTGGAAGGCAGTCCCAGTTTAATTACTCATTGTTTGTTTAATTCGCATTTTTTCCAGGAGACATGAATTTTGTTACTACAGTATAATATAATTGTATATTTACATAAAGAATGGTTTTGATTCAAGAAAGCTATCATGGTAAAACTGTAGAATGTACATATTTATTTGAGTTTTCTCAGCACTGTAAATATAGAACTCATTAAACATATTGTAGAATTTCTTACTGATAAAAGGAAATTTACCCTTCTCTCTTATCTGTAAATATAAATAATAGTGTTTTGAAATTCCAAAAGTGTATGGTGAAATACAATTCTAGAATTTTCTCTGTATCATTAACAATTTATTTTGTCATTAAAAATTAATTTAAAGTATTTCTAAAAATATGCAGAATAAAACACTATTAACTTAAATGTAGGCAGTTCACACTATCTCTAGTGACTTGAAAGTGTATTGCAGAGTAACAGTTAGAGTGGAACAACTGCAGTGACATTTTGCGAGGAAAATATTGCTGAGTGCAAAGCCATTCTGATTAATGCTTTACATAATGACTGAAGTCATTAGCTGCTTGTGACTGGGATTCTCCAGATAGTGGGATATAATTTCCAGGCAGGTTTGAGTTGACCAGGGTGTCCTACACTAGAGTATTGTCTACACAACAGCTGTCTCATGAATTGCTGGCCACATGTGTGCTTGCAGTGTTGCCTGTGTCCTTCTCCTGCCTGGGGAAATACAAGGTGGATGGCCTGGATATTCTGGAGAAAAGCATGTGCGGTCTTTATGTCTCCCATGTCTCCCCTGCCAATATAATGGAGCCTGTGGTGAATTCTAATCAGTTCAAATCAGTTGAATCAAATCGAATCAGTTTGATTCAGTTCATCAATTCTAAACAGGCAATAATGACTAGAAGTTCTGAACTAAAATATAAACAACATTTTCTGTTATTTGTTTTGAGAAATTTGGAATTGCCAGTTGCCAAAGTCAGCATGGCCAGTAATCCCAACCCCACTTATGACAGTGTTGCTAGTAGTGTGCCGCTGCATAGGGAATCCTAGTTACATTCAGGTATTAACAACAAAAACAAGGCTTGAACCTGCGGTGTCTGAATCATAAAGAGTGTCTTTAAACAGGCTAAGCTGCTGACAGCTGCCCTTTTTTTTTAAATAAGAAAATGATAAACAGTATAATGTAGTTGTAAAAGTGACAGTTTAGTCAGTGTTGATTTAAGATAAACTCTTGGTTATTCCTTTCATTTTGGGTGAGGGTTTTTACTTTGTTTTTTCCCAAAAAGAAAGATGAACTTGATGTACTCAAAAATTTTTTTTATGAATATAGTCTATTTTCTTACTAGGTCATTAGTGTCTTGAAAGTGGAGAAAACACATTTGATGTGAGCTTCATTAAAATTCTGCTCCATGACTGTGTCAGACCAAATGCAAACAGAGTTAACCAGAAGAGAAAGGGGAATTGGGTTCTTGCTTAATGAATTCCAGGGCTGAACATGCTAACAAGTCCATTATTCCAATCCTTGTCTGAGTAATTAACATTTTGCAAATAAAACCATTTAAGACTTGGGTGCTCTTGTCAAATTAAGACAGCCATAAATGCTGATAAATATTTGCATAATTTGTAGCCAGTTGTGAGGAAGACATTTGTGCATTTGGCAGTATCAGTGACAGGGCAGTAAATCTGAGTGGACGATTCACATCAGTGTCGGAATAATTCAATAAATGATAAGCTGTCTGGTTACATTTTGGTATAAATTGCAAATGGGAAAGCATATATTTACAGGTCTTGGAGAGAGTCATTTAGTATTCAGTGGGCTGCCACTATCTGTTTACATTGAGAGTGCAGTACTTTTCTTAAGACTAACTCATCCCCTGACAGGATAAAATACAGATCTTTGAGGTGGTGGTTTTCACCTCACTGACAGGTTTCATATTGATGACAGATCTCTCACATGCAGCTCAAGGATGTTCAGCGATCGAGTCAGAAATATGTGTAGCACTAAATCAAAACTTACACGAGTCAGCTCCACCAGTCTTGGCACATTGGATCAGAATACTAAAGTGTTACTGAAGGGAATCCAGAACATCCTAATACAAAAAAAAGTAAAAGAGAAAAGAAAGTTGATTAAAGTGATTAAACCAATTCAGACCATTTAGTGGCTTTTCAATCACTGAAAGGTGTTTAAAATTCAATCTTTTGTCTAATGCGAAGAAAGGGGATATATATATATAAGTGATTTCCTTACAAATCTGCAGATTCTTGAGTTGTCCAGATATTTTTTTTAGATTTTTAGTTAGAAAAAAACTACAAAGAGTTTCCAGTGATAAAGTGATTTAGCGGTATTTGAGAAAAAAAGAACAACAAGATACAAACCAGACTATAAAAGTATGTCACACATCCTATGAGTGTGATTCAGATATTCAAGATCCTTACAGGAGCTGGCACTGTTCACCCAAACACTTATCTTCAGCCAACTCAAGTGGGTTCTGGACAGAACTGAAGTGGTAGTTCTATGCTCATAGAGTTACAAATGTCACCTGGACTGAAGCCCATGGATCAGTATGCTACAGGAAAACAAATGAGCAAAACAAAGTAGCTGGTTGGCCTTCTGCTATTTGTATTTTCTACTGTTTGTGTAGTTTATTTTTAGACTACACTGGGTTTATAGAAAGGACAGTTTATCCGTGTCCCAATTCTCACATTGAACCCTAAGCCTTTCCTCCAAGTCTGCACTTCTGTGATGTAGAGCATCTTTATAAAAAAGGTAATGGGACACCCTTGCGTGATGACACTCACTGGTTTCATGGCTCAGGGTAAAAAAAGCTGCCTGTTGATGCTTCTTTTCCAGTGGCTATGTGCATATTGGCAGGTTTTTTTTTTAATTTTTCACTTTCCTCTCACAGATAAAATTGAATATCCCAACTTGTACCTGTTTCTTGCCAGGATAGGCTCCTGTATTGGATAAGGCAATTAGAAAATGGATGGATGGATTTTTTAAGTACTGGGACAGAACAGGGTTGTTGTGCTGTAGTAGTGATTTTTTAAATAGACAGAACTCGGGAAAACACACACACAATAACCTCTTTAAGGTAGAAACTGGTGTTCTTTATTTATTCAAACTCAAAAATATCTCTTTACTGCAAAACTAAATCAAAACTAACTTTATTGTATCTTCGGGTTTATCAGTCATTTGTTCCCACTCAACTCCTTCTCCCCATGAAATTTATCTTCCTTCTGTCCCCAAATGGCAGTTGCAGAACCCTGTGAAAATCACAGCTTCCCGGTTATAAATCAACTGATCATTTGTCTTGTCCCAACTGGCCAGGTGACTGAAAGTGGCAGAACATTTTTCATCGCTTCCTAGGCAGTGTATTTCAGTTTAGAATTTCCATCCTGCCTGAATAGAAGTGCCAGACCAATACACAATTTAAGATTTTATAGAAGACAAATTGCTAAGTAGCCTTTTAAATTGGTTATAAACTAACTTGGCGCCGGTGTTTTAATCATTCTCAGCTACAAGTTCATGGTTTTTAGTATTTGTTACCAGACCACTGAGGAGAATACACTAATTGTCTAGAGTTTGGCAGCTGCAGCCATTGCTTCCACATAGCAAAAAGACACTAACATTATTTGACAGCATGCAAGCGTAATTTACAATTGATTTCTCCTTCTAAATATTTGTCTTCACTTTGCCTCTGTTTTGCCAATTACAGAGCTAAAGTGATATTTCAGAAGCACTTATTGCTGTGCCATGAGTGCCTGTTCTTGGATGCAAATGGAGCAGTCAATTCAGTTCCTGTGTGGAGGAATAACACAACTACTTACCTGTTAAAGACAGCTTGTACTGACACAAGATGCATTTTCAAGTCTGGAGCATGGCCCTGAAAAATAATCAACAAAACAAAAACGTCAGTTTGGTGCATTCTGTGTCATCATTTGCGCATGCTCACATTAAAGCTTGTATAATTCAGCAAATGATAGTCTGCCTAGATTTCTAATTCCAGGGGAAATTTTTTCCTATGAAGTGCTGTGACCTGCTTTTGTATGAAGTCATTGAAGATTAGGTGGATTCATGTAAAATAAAAAAAAAATACTCTCTTTGAAGGAACCTGTGTGCATTTATTAATGTATAATAATTATGTATTATATTTTATTTTATATTGTATACGTGCATCTGCCTACTATATAATTGATCTGTCTGTCTTAGGCAGTGGATTGATTAATTGTTAAACCTGTCTATCTGCTAAATCAAAGGTTGGAGGACCAAAATAAACACCACTATAAGACTGCCTATACTATAGTAGCAAGCAGTTCATGATTTATACTTTCCATAGTAACTCGTTAAAGACCTTTAGTGTTACCACAGATCGTATGTACAATTTATACACACATTTTTCCTCAGGTGAGTACTAAGGTTCAAACAGCATTTTAGCTAGGGAGAATACATTCGTTTGAATACAGTGAGTTCCAGAGTATTGTTCAAATTAATTAGGTAGTGCTGTGAATGTGAATAACAGCAGTATGCTGATGAATTGTGTAATCGTGAGATGTCTTTTTTTCTGCAGTGCAAAAAGATCAAAAGCAATAGTCAACAGGTTATGAGAACACAAAAATAGGTCATGAATAAATTAATCCATTTGACTCATTGTAGTGCACTTGATTTTTCTATCATCTAGTTTTCTTTAAGATAATTGTCTAAAAATGTAATGATCATTTTGATTATGTCAAGAAGAACAGTGTGTGAAATGTGCTAGTGTGCATTTGAGCATTTGAGAATTTCTCACCTTCCAAGCTGCTGTAATGCAGTCAAGAGGGCAACTGTAATTCAAGGCTCTACCAGGACAGCCAGTTTTACCTGCATGAAATGAAAATGCTGATTTAATTTTGGACAGTATGGTGTAATAAAAAAAGTTAACTGGTTCAGTTCCTTTTTCGCTTGGCATGCACTTGACATCTTTGTCTTTCTTGTATCATTCTTTATGTCCAATGTGGCAGCTTTTTCAAAGCTTGTCATATCTCTGTTGAGCTGTTAAACAGCTTGGGCTTGAATGATTAAAACTGGTCAGTATGATTTGTGGTGAATCACTAGGACAGGCCTACTGTCTGAGCCAATTCTAACACTCTTAATTATCTACACATTGTTCAGTTCCAGCTTGCTGTAGTGCATTGACCCCAGAGCTGCCCTGATCCCAGGCTGATATAAACTCCTCTGGGCTTCCCCTGTATCCTTAGTAACCCCCAGGCTTGCAGTCTTGTCATTTGATATCACACCACAGGCTGGAGAACCAACACACTCAAGCAGGCTTAGTCATGCACTTAACCAGTTGTAGTTCTGTATGGCATTATTTGGCCTTTGATCAGTTGCAAGCCCTGAGCTTTCACTCCCCAATCAGAAGGATCCCAAAAATGTAGGTAAAGGTGAAGGAAGAGGGAACCTAAAATGCACACCAAAAGCAGATGATATTGAGTGAACTTTAAAAAGCTTTACCTTACTATTCACTGGATGTGTTTGTCAATTTATTTAAAAAAAAGTATTTGATACCAACACTGACTTATGTGACACCAGGCTGATAAGATGTTTGTATATGGCTGAACTGGATGGCTCATGAGACTCTTCTCTCAAATTTAAAAAATATGTAGGTTTTTTTTTAATTTGTTTTGTTTGGTGAGATCTGCCTCAGTTATTGTGGACACTTTACAAATTCATCAGGAAAAACCCACTGTGACAATGTGAGTTTGAAGGAGCTGCAGCAAATGCCGGTAAAAGTCGATGCCCCGTTTGAGGGGGAGAGGCACTGGCATGAGGTCAGCTTGGAAGGTTTAAAAAGAAAAAGAAAAAGCCGCTTGGGACAGTGAGGTCCAGACTGGACTAGAAAAAGAGACGCTTTTGACAACGGCGTCCAGACTGGACTAAAAAAAAGAATAGACAAAAAATGCTTTGAACAGTAGGATCCAGACTGAACCAAAAGGTCCAGATTGGAATAGAAAACATAACCACTTTGAACAGCGGTATCCAGACTACACTAAAAGGAGCTGACTGGAGTAAAAAAGAGTGCAGCCTAAAGACTCAGCCAGTCCCGGTGAATACTCACAGCAGGACAGGAGAGGAGAAAAAAATGAAAGAATAAAGGTCTTAAACGCTCTTTTTGTATAATCCCCTCCAGGACTGTTGCTCTAATGTTGTCCCTTCATGGGGGCTGTGGCAGTTGCAGCCCTGAAACTGCCTTTTTTTTGTCTATCTCTCTAGGTAGACGCGCACTTAGCTAAAGTTGCACCAGCAGCGTCTTACATCTGCTTCGGTCCTGCTTCGACCCATCTCTCTTTCATAGCTGGGCCTCACATATAGGAGAGCTAGCCTCCCACATCCTCTCTCGGTTGCAGCTAACTCAGGATTGAGGTCCTCCTTGCTGGTCCCTGTAGGGATTTGTTCAGCATGTTCTTAAACGAATCCCACAGCTGTGGTTCATCCAAAATTAACCACCTCAGCTGTGGTTGTCAAGGCAGTATGTCACCCTTAGACAAGGGCTCTGCCTCTACAATGAACATGTCCCATGTAATTTCACACCATGAATACACACAGATGAGTTATAACACTGCATAATGTTTAAGGTTACTTTGAATTATGCCTGGAGTGCCTTAGACTGGGGCAAATGAGTCCTTAATGCTGAACATGGACAGTTCTGGCAACAACCTGTACTGGTTAATAAATATGGGCATACAGAGATGTCATTTCAGAATATACTATATACAGCAAATGTTTGATTGCTTTCAGGTTCGGTGACTGAGAAGGCCTGGAAGTATGAAAGTCATAAGTTTCATGCTCAGTAAACCATTGTGTGACCACGTGTGCTCTGTAGATATTGGCACATTGTCATCTTGGGACACACCACAGCTAGCAGGAAAGAAATGCTGTAGAAAGGGATGAAAACAATTGCTCAGTACTATCAATGAATAACATCATTCACTTGGAAGGCAAGGTCAAATATTACACAACCATAAGAACACTTCACTATTGGAACCAAGGATTCAGGGTTGTAGAGGTATTTAGACTGGTGCCAAATGCACACTCATCTGTTGTCGAAAAAAATGGTGAAGAATGATTCATCTGATCAGATAACATTTCTCCATTGCTTGGAAGTCCATAGCTGTGCTCTTTGCACCACTGGACTTGTAAATGTGCATTGGCTGTCTGATGAGCTGTTTGTGTACTATATTCAACTATGTTATCCCCTTCTGTGGAGTTTGTAGTGGACTTTTATTGATTAAATTGCCCGCAGATTAATATTTGCAGTCTATTAATCTGGGTGTGCTTCTGAGTTTTGCCTTAAATTTTAATGCATATATGTCAAGATGCTGGAGAATGCACTACTGTACACTGTTACCCTTTCCTGATGATGCCTTTTCCCCCTGATTTTCATGCTGACGTCTCCTTAGACACTGTTACTCTGAAACATCAGTAGTTTGGTCGGTCTTGGTCACTGAAGCTCCTGCCAAACAAACAAAATAACCTATCTTTGAGAATCACTGAGGTTTTCTTGTGAAGCCATGCCAACCATAATTGTAGGCATGCAGGCTTGTCAAGCAGTTTTATACATGACCCTAAGCATGCCGGGATATTATTTGCTTGATTAATGCATGAACCACCCCTTTATGGAAGCCCTTGCTTTCAGTTTACTTAATGTCCCTTATTTTTTGTCCCTTATTTACTCAGGTGTTTCCATTTTGTGTCCACTAATTGTAGTTCTTCATAAATGATACTAATTATGCTGATTCTGTATGATATGAAGAGTTAATATAATTTGCTTTCAAGAAAGCTTTCACTTCCTTTCCACTCTAAAAAGGAAGAAAAAAGCAAAGACACATTACACACTGTTAAATTTGCTTCAGGTGTGAAGGAGAGAGAGGAAAGTAAGAGAGATATAAAGTACAACAGGACCAAAGACACAGCAGGTGAGAATGGCCACAGAGCACGTGAGAAAAAGTCTGAACAAAGGAAGAGGTGTGAAAAGCTTAAATCTGTAAATAAATGGGGAGCTTCTAAAAAATATACTATTTCATTGAGAGAGGGGGAAGGTGATGTATGTTTAAGGATAATCTTGATTTCTGATGTCTGATTCCTAAATTTCTTTTGAGAAGAAGGCAGACAGAAAGGTGGTTGCTGTCAGATGTGAAATGGGGATCTACTTTTCTGACATGTTCCCTGAAATGATTAGTTATTCATTTTTCTTAAAACGTCTTATATGAACAACTTTGAGGCATTCATTTGTCAGCTCTGTAGAAATTAATTATGGGACTAAAAGAGATTCAGTATTTTTACAATCCACATTTTGCCTGTGTTATATAGAAATATAACTATTTTTTTTTCAACTTTAGTTCCCTGTCTTTCTTTTTGCATGAAAAATAGAATCTGTCTTCTGCTGTTGTTTTAAAAATATTTGAAAATATATAAAAAATGAAAGCAAATTTGTATCAAGCCATGTGGATAAGAAAGAAAAAAAGGTCAAAATCTGAAGGGGAAACACATTTATATTTGTTTTATAACAGCTGGAGATCTTTATTCTTTCCAAGCACTGTTTATCCTTTTTATGATGCTCATGGTGTATCTTGAACTCTGCCTGGCAATATGCTTTCAGAAGCTATGGTAAGTAATGAGAAACAATGACGGAATCCCACAAATCAAAGAGCTGGCTGATGGGATGTAGAGGCCTTCTAAGAAGAGTTGTGGGCCATCATGTCTTCTGGAAGAATAAATCAGAAATACCCTGCATGATAGATTTTGAAATGTGAAGTCCAACACAAACTTTCTAATTAAATCTGGCAAATCTGAATGTTTCACAGGCTTTACTTCACAGTGGCTCTGTTGACTTAAGTAGCTGGAATGTGTTGGAGTATTCCATTGGTGATACTCCTGTAAACAAGATTGGAAAATTGAAGGCAAAGTCTTACACCTTACACCACCAGTAATTTCTTATTATTATAGCTTTTGGATAAGAATTTTGCAGTGACTGTGCACATGTTTGGAATTAAAGCTTATGTACTGTAAGAATATTTTCTAATTCCTTTGTTTTAATATGGCAGTGATCATTACTGCTTTCCTTGATGTTAATGTGTGCTGAGAGTGTGACTTCATGGTGTGTGCAGAAGGATTAGAGGAGGTGATTTCCAGTGAGCCAACAGATAAGATAACAGATAACAGAAAAATGAAGCAAATTACTTTTTGATTAAATGTTTAGTAAATGCCAAGTGAAAACAGGTTTTCTCTGGCTTTTTAAAACATGTACTTTACTTCTTCTAGCTCCTTATCTATTCTTAGGTGTTTTTCTCTCCTCAGCAGCCTAAGGCCTTACCAATTCATTGATTCTCTTGGAATCTACTCTGTCTGAACACTGAACTGCAGTTAACTCTTTTTTTTTCCCAGTAGTTCTGTCAAACGACTTCTTTCTACAGACATGTACCACATAATTAATCTATTAACACAATAAGAACAATGTAAGCAATAACATTCATAAATGTACCCAGCTGCTCTTGAATAGGATGCTCAAAATATTTCTGGTTGATCGAATGTCTAATATATCCTAAATTATAGCTGTTAAACCTGGGTTAGGAAATGTCCCAGCTCAGTGTGCCATGCCTATGCAGAAGGTGGTAGAGGGTGTAGAGAATGCACAGGCTACAGAGGGTGGTACAGCAGCATGCCTGTTAATGCTACTTTGGATGAGATGTAAAACCAAGGTCCTGACTCTTGGTGCTCATTAAAAATCACAGTGTTTCTCGAAAAGAATAGGGGTGTTACCCCAGCATCCCGGCCACATTTTCCATTGGCTTTTACCAATAATGGCCTCTTAATAATCCCCATCTATGAATTGGCTTCATCACTCTGTTCTCATCCCCACTGATAGCTGGTGTGTGATGAGCATCTATGCACTCTGCCTGCCGTTGCATCATCCAGGTGAGAGCTGCATATTTGTGGTGGTGAAGGGGAGTCCGCATAACCTGTTAATCACTTTGAGTGCAGTGACCAGAAAGGCTCTATACAAGGTTAAGGAACTATTATTATTACTACCTCACAGCTCTTGAGTCTTGGGTGGAGTTTCAGCGTAAGATACCTATTGCACAGTGCTTGGAATGTCTCCACAGATTATTGTGGGTTTTCATAAGATGCTCCAGCCTTCCAAAGCTATGATTGGGTATGTCATAAAAGTGATGTCACCCCTTGAAAGCTTAGACAGTGAGAAATTCTGTAGCAGAGGAGTATTAGGTCTTGTGGTGCAATGGAATTTGCTGTTGTGGAGAACTTGGCGCTATGTATGCACTGAGTACGTGAGTTATTGCAGAAGTGGCAAAGAAGAGATACAGCTGTCACTTACTGGTATTGTGTGTGTGTCAGCAGTGAAAGTCCCAGTATTTTGGTGCAGCAGAATTTGCCACTGTCAACAGAGTGGCACTGTGTGGATCTGGGCCTGCTAGTGACTGAATCCCAGCGGGGGTTTAGCTGAGTTGCATGCATCATGTGTATGTGACTGGCATAGTCTAGGGCAGGGATCTCCAACCTTTTTTCTTTGAGGCAATTGAAGAAAGGCCGGAGGGCCAGACAGTGGGAGGGTACGTAGACAGGGAGATTGTGTGATGGAGGATTACGTAATAACACAATTTACACTTATAATAAATTTTGTGAAAACCCTTATATTGTAATATTCAAACGAACTAATAGAACTAAAAGAAATATTCACATGCGGTGGCACTGTGGCTAAGGATCTGCGCCAGTGGCTGGAAGGTTGCCAGTTCAAATATCCTATTCCGTTGGGCCCCTGAGCAAGGCCCAACTGCCCCAGGGGCGCTGTACAATGGCTGACCCTGCGCTCTGACCCCGAGCTTCTCTCTCCCTGTCTGTGTGTCTGTGTTTCATGGAGAGCAAGCTGGGGTATGCAAAAAGATGAATTCCTAATGCAAGAATATGGCTAATAAAGTGTATATGGCTCATAAAGTGATCTTATCTTATTATCTTACATGTGTACAAATTTAATGCAATATTTGCTTCTGTGACAGAATGTCCTAAAATTCTGGTTCAAACTTTGTCTCCCCCAGAATCAAAATCTGCTTGAGGGTGCTCATCAGAGAGTGATGTTTGATATTTAGATTTTACATATTTCATCTCTGAATATGTTTGTTCACACAAATATATGGAGGCAAAGACAGGAGACATTCCACAAGCAAATTTCCTAATGTTCTTAACTCTTTTCAGGCAGTGATTTATAGAAATTTAACAAATCCTTTTCCTTAAACAGACCCCCATACAAGTCATCCACAGCAAGGTCAATTACTTCGAGCTGCAACTCAGGCTGAAGATCACTTCACTTGCAAAAGGGTTCTTATGTTCTCTGAGATACTATCAAAATCTTGAAAATGGTCTGAAATTGCGGCTTCAAATGTGAAATCAAGTTTAAAGTGAACGGAATCGGAAAAGGTTCGGTACATTAGTTTCTGTACTTTTCACATATTGCAAAACGAACAAAATTGTTAGCTGCCACCTGTTTTTCAAAAATATTTTTTGTCTGAAGGATTTTATATGTGAAAACAAATCTGAAATGAAATAATTTTCGCCAAGAACATTCACATTCAATTCACTTGCAGTATATGTGCAGTAAAATCCACAAGACAGGTGAGCTTCCATAACCAAACACTGTCAGAGAGGGCGTTAATAGGTTGTTTCCTCTGAGTCATGAAAATATTGATTTCTGTGCGTAATTCAAAAAATCTCTTTGGCACTTTAGCTTTGCTGATCTAGCGAACCTCACAGTGGTGTAGAACGTCCGGATATTCACTCTGCTGTGAATCAACTGACGATGATTAAGGGGGGGCAGTCGTATCTTCACAACTATATCCATTACTTCAGATAATTTACAATTTTTACCGCACAAAGCCTGCTGATGAATGATACAGTGCAAAATAATTTGGTTTTTCCAGGTCTTCTGTGCGATGAGCAATTGTATTAGCTCACAGACTTATTTGCTTTAGCAAAGCAACTTTTTCTGGACAGAGTTCATTAGCAGCCTTCATAATACAAGTTTTTATATTCTGCCCATCAGTAAATGGTATCCCTGCCTTTGCTGTGACATGGGCTATTTTGAAACTCGCCCTTACAATGGATTCTGATTGTTGTGATCACTTTGTGAATATTTCATGCTGATGAATTAAGTTTTTCTTTAGTGTTTCTACTTTATCTGAACGCATTTTGCCAGTCAGGTCTGAGTACTTCTGTGCTTCGTATTGTAATGCCTTCGCATATTGTACTCCTTGAGAACAGCGACGGTTTCTCTGCATATTAAGCACAGCGCTTTGTTATTGCCTTCAATCACAAAATAGTTTTTAATCCCCTTCTCATTAAAAACATGGGACTTTTCGTCAAAATAAATAAACAATGCAAGAAAACTCAAGAACAACAAACAAGTGAACCTGAGGTAAAGGTTATTTGACTTCTTTAACATGTGCACGTAAGCATGCAGTGGTGGCGCTATCAGGCCAGATAAAAACACTTTGCAGGCTGGATGCGGCCCACGGGCTGTAGGTTGGAGACCCTTGGTCTAGGGTATAGACCACCCTTGAGATCTGTATTTGCTAGTGTATGTTTTGATTGCCTTGTAATTTAGATTTTGTAAGACATAGTCCATAGTCCATCTTTGATTAGAAGCATAAAAAAGTTATTTCCTTAATATTATTTATATTTTGTAGTTAAATTCACATAATGAAAAAATACAATATACAGTAGAACAAGTAGAGCAATATAGATCTAAGCAATTCTAAAGATAAATGACAAATAGTAAGTGAATGATTATGTAACTCGTTAAGAAATAGTTTCGACCCAGGTTATCTGGAGATTGTGATGTGGAATTTACACTTTCAACAGTATTAACAGTTGTCTTGTAAATGAAAAAACAAATCCTAGTTGATAAGAAGTACCATAGATAAGAAATTAGTAGAGACAGAAAAAGTATAAGAGGGACACTTATTATATTATTTATTATTCACTTATTATATTATTATGTATTTATTATATTAAGAATAAGAATAATTATTTATTTTGTACATCAGTTTAAGGCAAAATATCCCCATAAATGCAAATATATAAAAAACAATTAAGTCCTTGCATTTAAACAGAAAGTGTGTGTTCTTCGAACTGGTCTGAATACAGTAGTCTGCTAAGCCAGTCAATTACTTAGTTCCATTTGTAGAACAGGAAGGTTGAACAGCTGTGCAGTTTTAGGGAGAACACAACTTTCAGTATTTCAGTTCCTGTAGTATTAGACTTTCCATGGACCTTTTGCATTAGGATTAATCTCTTATTGTTAGATGTTTTGTATAAAGTCACATGACTGCAAAAGCAGAATCCGTGTCAAACAATTTATATCTGTTGTTGTCAAAATGAATTTCAGATTTGTTGTTTTACAGAAACTGATGTTAAATCTAGCAATGCAACATCGGTTGTGGTTTGTCACATACAGTACAGTAAGTTTTGGCTTGCCGAGAATGTTTTTGACTCTATATTGGCAGACAAAATATGATGAATAAATGCTGACCAGCAGGTGGCTCCAGAAAACTGGATAAACAATATTAGTGCAACATAAAGGACTGAAAAAGATTTTCCCTCTGTCCATAACAATTTCTTCTCAATTTTTAATTGAATATTGTACACCATTAAGGAAGCCACATTTGTTTTTAGCAGATGAAGCTTAGCTTCCTGCTGATCCACACCTTTATTTAGGTCATGTTTTCCAAAATGTAACAAAATGCAAGAAAAGCTTTTTCTTAATTTAGATTTCTATTGACACACTATAAATTGCAAATGCCTATGTTTCTGAACAGAATAGATGTATGGAGAATGTATAGAGAGTGTAAGTGTGAAGGTGCCTTGATGATTTTGTAATCTGCTTTTGTAAGATGTTCATTGTTAAATTGCTAACCTTTCACTTAGAAGGGTGACTGAAAAGAACAGTTGTACTGTAGCTGTCATAGATACTGGTTAGCATTGCTACTCACAGAATAGACTTAAAATAGATATATAGAATAGCTGGCAGTTCCAGTTCTGTACTTGTCCTGGGGAAGTACACTATTTTCACAGCAATGCAGGGCACAGTATCAGTACATGAAACAGCTACAAATGCCATTCCAATCCCAGACCCGTTTCTAAGTAAGGTCTTGGCCCAGTTTCAGTCAGAACGTCAACCCACCTGCCAGTTGCGTTATTCCAAATTTCTGATAATGTCTTATTTTGGAAGACTAAGAATCTCCAACCATGGTCCTGGAGAGCCCCAATCCAGTACGTTTCTAGATCACCATTAAATCACTTATATTTAAAGCAATGGGACATTCCGGTTGCATGGAATTGAACAGTTGATTTTTTAAAAATTAAGTAGAGATTGGTTAGGATTACAATCCAAGCACTCTTTCATCTTCCAGGAGTTCTCTTAATTAACCAGATACTGTAGCTCCCTTCCAGTATTGCCTGTCTTTAATCCAGAATAACTGGATTAAACTCAGTCTAGGAGGAGTGGAGATTAAATCAACCTGATCTGTGGCATGAGAGACATTTGCCTTATAAAAGTTCAGTCTCATATACAATATGCCCAAATTGGTTTTATTACTGTATTGCTCTGTTTGGTTTTTCTCCTAGAGATATCTTGTTAGCTTGGAGATTAGAATCCCGTTTTCTAAGTGTTTTGGCTGATAAGGAGGACTGCCAACTGCTGTGTTAGTTCACTGTGCAACCGGGATTCCCTAAAGTAATTCAAATGTAAGATAATATGGCTCCACATTAAAAAAGTACAATAATTCAAATCTTTTATTGCTGTGAATACAAAAAAGATTTAAGGGAGAGTCAACCTTTTTTCCCATTGTGCACAAAGACTCAGACATTGGAGAACTGAACTGCCTTGGGAGTTAATGTCAGAAAAGAAATGCAATTAAAAAAGATATTAAAATGCATTTTTTTCTGCATACAAATGAATATTGCAAAAAAGGAATATAACCATATCCTGTTCTACAAATTTTAAGCATTTAGTGGTATAAAATTATATCTTTGCACCTACTGTATATACACATACTGTATACTACACTTTGATTTAAAACATATTTGACATTTTTGAGTTACATATCTTTTAAACCATTTAAGAAATAACTTCTGCTTCGAGTTTGTAACTCTTACTCAGAAGAAATTTTCATATTGTGGACTTCGTGCAACATTTCTCCATTACTTGAACAAAATACTTTTTTTCTTAAAACAGGTGATAACATTTAAATCTACTCCTTTATGGAAATTGTACTGGTGAACCTCCACCCAAAAAGAGTCTGCATCAGTTTCCTTCTCAGAAGTCCATTATTTGTCTTTCTAGATGTGCATTTTTTTCACCACTGAAGCAAGTGCGAAATGAAATACCCCTGTGACAGGATCGAATCTAGACAGAGCCATGAATGGTAATGTGGAAGCAGTCATGGTGCTCAAAAGTAGGTGCTTCATTTGAGAATTAGCTTAGAATTTAGAAGGATTTTCCAAGAATCTCCAACTACTGTAGGTATAGGGCTAGTGTTGAGACCCAACATAGACTGATTGGCTTTGTACTAAGAACAAAGCTTACAGGTGCAAGGCAGGGCACACACAGACACAGGCACATACACCAGGGCCAGTTTTCCCAGAATCCAGGTAACCTACCAGTATTATTTTAGACTGCAGGGGGATACTGGAGCACCCAGGGAAAACTCACACAAACATGGGGACATACAAACTCCATGCAAGGTAGCCCCAGGTCCAGAATTAAACCCAGTGCTGTGAGGCAGCACTACACCACCATGCCAACCCTGCAGGTTGACAAAATATATCATTTTAAGGATTAAATTCTTTCTAGTTATTTTCATACGCCATTATTTATTTATTTTTTTGTTAAAAAGGCACAAGTTTGTGTATAGCAAGATCAAGACACTTTTTTTGTTCAAGCTAGTAGCATCATCTTTAGCCAGATTTTAGAAGCATTAGCCAGATTTTAGAAGCACACTGTACTTTCTTGTCCAACAATTGTCCCCTCATTTCTGTGGAAATGTGTTATTGAATGTTTAAGCCTGCAACATTACCCAACAAAACTGTTGCTATTACCCCCGTGCCAAAGAAGCCTAACATGGCTCTTGACAATCTTAACAACTTTCGCCCCATCTCCAACTTACCCTTTCTCTCTAAAATTCTAGAACGTGCTGTCACACTTCAGTTACATAACCACCTCATGACAAACAACCTTTTCGAACCCCTCCAATCTGGCTTCCGTCAACTTCACAGCACAGAAACCGCCCTAGTCAAAGTCACCAACGATCTCCTAATAGCTTCTGATTCTGGTTCTCTTTCCATACTCATCCTTCTTGATCTCAGTGCTGCCTTTGACACTGTTGACCATAACATCTTACTTTCTCATCTCGAGACTGTGTTTGGAGTCTCTGACACTGCGCTCAAATGGTTTAAGTCTTACCTCACTGATCGCTGTCACTTTGTCTCTCTTAATGGGTACAGGTCTGAAATTGGTCTTGTCAAGTCTGGTGTCCCCCAGGGCTCAATACTGGGCCCCTTGCTCTTCAGCATTTACATGTTCCTACTTGGTCAGCTTTTAAGATCACATGGCCTCAGCTTTCATTTTTACACTGACGATACTCAAATATACATCCATACCAAACCCGACACTGATGTGGCTGTCTCTATTCTATCTAATTGCATCTCTGACAAAAATGTGGATGACTCAAAACTTCCTTCATCTTAACTGTGACAAGACTGAAGTCATGCTTATTGGTACCCCCCATCAACTTCATAAAGCCAGTCCTGTTACCCTGTCTGTAGATGGCTCTGTACTTGAGCTTCAATCAAAATTGAAAAACCTTGGGGTTATATTCGATTCTGGCTTAACATTCGACCCACATGTACAGCATACTGTCAAAACATCTTTTTTTCACCTTAGAAATATCGCAAGACTACGCCCTATGCTATCATTAACTGTGGCTGAAAAGCTGATCAACATATTTGTATTTTCTCGAATTGACTACTGCAATGCTCTACTCCGTGGGGTATCTAAATCTACTCTGAACAAGCTGCAGTATGTCCAAAGTTCAGCAGCCAGAATCCTGACCAGGTCTAGTGCAAGAGTTCACATTACTCCTATCCTGGAGTCCTTGCACTGGCTTCCGGTCAAATTCCGCGTAGACTTTAAAATCCTCATGCTCACCTATAAGGCTTTACATGGCTTGACACCTCAATACCTGTCTGAACTTTTATCGCTCTACTCCCCACCTCGCAACCTCCGCTCTTCATATTCTCCCCTCCTTACTGTCCCCCAAGCCCGTCTACATTGTATGGGCGACAGGGCCTTCTCCTGCTATGCCCCCAAGCTCTGGAACTCTTTGCCCAAGGATATTAGAGAGTCACCTTCTCTAAGCTCCTTCAAATCCAGACTCAAAACCTTCTTCTTCAGAAAAGCCTTTACTTAACTGGTTCCATTCTTCACCCCTCTGCTCTTCTTAATACCACCTTCCACAGTCTCCTCTATTGTTATTGTTGTATTGTTGTAATTATAATTGTGTCCTATCTTGTGAAATCTTCTTATTTATTGTTGTAGTCTTCTTATTTATTGTTATTGTCATCCTGTAAAGCGCTTTGAGAAGCCACCTTTAAAGGCGCTATATAAAATAAAGTTTATTATTATAATTATTATAACATTAGTAAGCAAAAAACATCCTGCAGTCCCTTTCAGTTCCTGACAATCCCTGTCATCCTTCCTATGCAGCAGCGCAGTAAAGCACAAGGCTTTGTATCCTTTTCTGTTTCTTTTTTTTAACGCTACACGTTTTATTTGATCATACATATTGAGCCAATAAGGATCTTCAGCATAAAGGTAGTCAAGGATTCAATGAGATAAAACAGGGACTGTCTCTAAAATTATTTTTAAATTTTAAACACAGATTTTACCATTTTCGTGTCATGAGGAGGTGCTGAAGAGCCTGTGCTTTGGGGTCCCCTGATCGTGGACAATCTCAGATTGAGAAGTATCAGAGCTGAACTCCAGCAACCTCTGGCACAAATTAGGCACAGACAGACAAACATTAAAAACACAATAAATGCCCTTGGTTCCAGTGCTCATTTGTTGTGTTTTTCATGTCTCTCAGTAACCATGACGTGCCAATAGACACTTAAGAAGCAAAAGTAGCTATCATGTTCAAATCATATTTCTTATGGAAATTTCTATGCTGAAATGATTTTTTTTCTTGTTTTCATCTGTATTTTTGATCCTAGCAAACACTTGAGTTAAAGTTAAAAACTCTCAAGTTAAATGTTCTTGATCATATTCTGGTGGCCAATGAACTGGATTTTGCATTTTGTAATATACCTTTTGTATGACAGTAATTGCTCAGCCTTTTGTAAGGTACAGACTTTCATCTCTTTGGTGCTTCACAGATTCTCCACTAAATCTGTCAAATCTGACATTTATCACAGATTTACAATGCTCATTAAGGATGTGAATAAGATTAGTATAAGTCTATGCAATGATTACAGGGAAATGAAATCTCTTGGTCCTTAACTGAAAAAATAATAAAATAGGGACACATTACAGTTAAAGCACTAGGCAATTTATCGTGTTAATCCTTGAATAATATTTTTTATTCACAAGTGGGCAGTCCCGTTGATATTCACTAATGAGTTTGGTTATAGCACCAATTTAATATCTGTCATGGGTGTTGACATTGTCATATATGCAGAAATAGCAGACGTTATGGATTTAAGGTACTTGTCTGTGTACAAGTATTAACAGTTTTTTATAAAGGCCTTCCTTCCATCATTTTAGCAGTTTTAATAATGCACATTTGGTCAAAGTAGTAACAGAAACAACATTGCTACTACACCTGTATTCATATTTATTTTCTCTGCAACTAAGACAATATAATGTTAGCGCTCTGTTGATCTGATAAGAGTAATATTAAAATTGCCATATTAAGACCAAATGTTTATTTCCTCAAAACCGTCAAAAAGCAATTCCTGAAGTTCTAATTCAAAATTCCTATAACCACTGCACAACATTATTGGTGGATATCAAAACTTTTTAAAATGTGTATTGTTAATATAATAGAAATCAAAAGAAAAAATACATGTACTTACACTCCCAGCAGTTGAGACAAATGATTGGTTTTAAAAACTGTGATTACTGTCCTTTAATTGTTTTTAATTTAGGAGAATATTCACTACACACTCCAGCATCAAATGGAATTTTTTGCTACTGCACTTAACATTTTGGAGATGATTAATATCCATAAATAAGAGTTCTGAAATACAAACCTGTGTAAATTAGTTAAAGACACAACACCATTAACAAGCAATTCATGTCTTAAATTTTGAATGAATCCAAATAATTCTCCCCTTGCTGGTTGAAACCTGTGAATATCAAACAGTTTTATGATGCATACTTAAGTACAGAAAGCATGGGTAGTATTATCCTTACAAAAAAAATGAATGATGTTATCCCTTTCATTTAACAGATGATCATTTGATTCTGTTGTAGGCTTAAGCAATATTTCAGTATTGCCTATTAATCTGAATCACATTTGCTCAATAAATCAGAGGAATGATACTTCTAAGTTAACAACAAGAGAGTTTGTGAGTATTCAGGAGATTCAGGAGAGATTCAGGAAAGTGATTTATTGTTCTTAAAAATATAATTATCATATGGTGATAATTTTAAATATTTGTTCTAATTCGTTATGCATGATCCAGTAAATTGTTAAGGTCTTGCAAAATTCAGTTTTTGTCAATCTGCTTTCCGGTCCACCACTTTAGGCAGTTAATCAGACTACTTCTAAAAATCGATCAAAGAATAATTAAATAATGAATCCATTAAGTAATAATTAGTCAGTACCCAAAAATCAAGAGTCAGGTATGACCATGCAAAAAGTCTCACAGCTCTGGAAATTCCCTAAAGATATACAATAAAGTGGAGGAGAAGGGTCATTTAAGTAATATATTTGCGTGAATGAATTTCTGTGTTATAGAATTTAGTTTATTAATTCATGTTTTATAATGGGAGTACATACTCAGGAAAGACTTTCTTCAGATTTTTTGTTCATTCAGTGTTTTTCACTTGTAAGGCCAGCTGCAGAATTGAGTAAGAAACATTCTGAGCAGTGTTATGGTAGAGAAGAATCAAATGCCTGCATCAAATTACTGTATTCCAAGCTCTTTGCTCTTCTCTCAGTTTAATTTATTAATAGAAGATGCAATTACATAATTCGAGTCTTTTATTTTGTTCTTTGGAGATATTAAAACTCTCCTTGTAAATACTTTTTTTTATCTTTAAATGTATCAGGTTGAAGAATGCCAATAATTATTCCTCATTAGTAGGAGATATTTTATAATTTGCTGGTTACTAAGACATTGATTGAACTGTTCTTCAGAACTGTGTAATTCATTCTGCAAGTCAACTTGGAACAGGGAAGACAAGATTTTCTACATATAAATTAGAGTGACAAGTTTAACAGCCCATTATACATGCCACACTGCAATATTTTTATGGATTGAGAACTATCTAGCAGACCCAAGATAAAATCAACAGAACTCATTTAATTTAGGATCCCAAATGGCAGCTTGACGTGATAGCGATGCTTGGCTTATATTAAAACAGGTAGTGAACTCTTTGATCAGTCAGGGGGCACGCTGTGGGGATTGCCCATGTGTTCTGGAAGTGATAAGAGTTGTCCTTCAAAGCTTCAAATCCACCACCAAAGTCAGTTTTAGCGAATAGTTTTTATGAGATACAGAGAGACACTCGCACTGGGGCGCAGGAATATGCTCACAAAGAAATGAAAAAATCCACTGTGTCTACCACATTCAGTGATAGACTCTTTTCCCTGTCTGATTAATTAAACAAAGTCTCTGGACTGCACCCTTTGATGTTTTTAATCTGCAGCTTGCATATGCATGCATACATTAATTTCCCCTCAAAAACTAATAATACAGTGTTTCAATGAAGGACAGCAATTCAAAAACTGGGGGGCAATAGGATACCTTTTTGCATGTTTTACTCGCTTCCCATTTGTTTTCACATCTTTGAAGAAAAAGCAGTTAAGAACAAACTCCTTAATTAAACTTTTCTTTTGTACCTTATTGTCATCTTTGTTTTAAAGCTTTCCTTGGATACAAAACATGTTTCTGTACAGTACATGATGCTTTAATGAAGATATGATTTTAGTCACAAAATTGGATTTTGTTTCTCTGAATAAATCCCATTGAATTAGTGGAAAACAAGGAGGGGTTGGGGTTATATATTAATGCTGATAATTCCTAAAGATGTGCTTAAAATATATATTTAGAATCATTCAGTTTATGTCTTTCATTCACATCATAGCTTACTGAAGAATAGAACTAAATTAGAATTTTATTCATCCTATAATATTTCATTTTTCTAATGCTTTTATCCTCAAAAGTGATTTAGTCTTGTGTTTTATACAGGTGGGAGCAATGTGAGCAAGTTGCTGAAGGATACAACAGCAGTCCACAGCTAGAATTTCAACCTATAACATTCTAGTTATGAGTTCAGAGCCCTAACCACTACTGCGCACTGCTCAATGATTCCCAAATCCCCATCGTGATGTATGCAAGAATAATTTATTTTATCCTTATTTTTCCTGACAATCTCACAACTGATTTTAGTTTAAAAAAAACATTTTTCCAAATTACTTAGCATAATAGTGACTGACTAAAACATATATAAATAGTTGCTTGACAAGCAAGTAAATTAAGGAAGATGATTACATACGCTGAATTTGTTAACCACATTGGTTTCAGATTTAATTCCAAAAATTGCTGAATGTGCTTCTTTAAAAACTGCACTAGTAGGCAGTGTACTTTTGTTCCAGGACCCTGTTGCAAATAATAATCTCCTTAAAATAGTTCTGCATAGAAATAGCAGGTTTTGACATAATTTCACTTGTGTTAACCAGATGACTTCCCATGTCAGAGTCACAGAAATTTTAGTAAAATAGGATAGCATTGTTTAGACTGGGATTTGAAACTAAAGCATTTAGTTTTTAAGACTTTACTTTTTTAGTTTATTGCTAGAAATTTCACTGATTTTTTTTTTACATTTTCAGAAATGTCCACATGGCTTACAGACAAAATCAGAATTTAAAACTAATGTTTTACTTTATCTACATAATAATTACTGGATCAGTAACTTATTTAGCTCAAACTTAAAAACCAAATGTATTGGACAGTTCTTTTATGTCTAAAGAACTGAGTGTTTTTGTTCCCTGCTTGAACTATTGTCTTACTACAGTAAATGTCCTTTCAGCTTTTATTAATTAAAAGGTCTTGCCTTTTTTTTTCATAAGTCAGTGAAGGTTCAATTCTTGTCTTGACTTTTGCACCTGCCGAAGTGCGTGTCTCCTGATTGCAGTTGTGATTTACATTATTGAAGATCCCAGTAATTTTGAGGGAGAATTTAAAATAAATCCAGTTGACTGCACTCTAAAGAGGTGAAAGCCTGGTGTATAAACTGAGACTCTGGTACTGGTAGACGTTTAAGCTGGACAAAATGTTTGGTCTGTGAAAGTGTGCTGAAAGGTTCTGAAAGGTGTGGTGAGCTAAAGCCTTGCTTTGAGTCATAAAGTTGTTGGAGTTAGGTGAATAGGGTTAGAGATGGAACTAGACACCTCTGAAGAAAAGATAGCAGAAAAAGCAGCAGTAACTTCTCTGTTACAGTATGTCTTGTTATACAATTTGCCCCCCTCGGAGATAATGAAGACTGTCTCTCTATTCTTCCAAGTGTTTTCAAGTGTATTTCAAGTGTATTGAAGTGTGTTTCTTTGTAGTTCTGGTTTTGGTTCTGTTTGTCAGTTTATGGAAACTTCTAAAAACCTTTTTGAAGTTTTGTTGTTCTGTATAAAAAAGTCTTATCATCTGTAGTATTTAAAAATTTGATGCAAGATTTATGTAATAATAAAGGGTTTGAGATTTTTGTACATCTAAGGAATGTATAGAGTTAACAGGGTTCTGAAAAATATAATTTCCAATTTTCCCAGGTTTAGTGGTGTGATTCTCATGATGGCACAGTCAAACATTCAAGAATGTAAGCACTATTACAAGTCAGAGGAGGCCATTTGTCAATTCTAGCTTGCCAAAGTTGCTGATTGAACAGAGGATTGCATCAGTCTATTAGCTATAGCAACATTTCTGTAAAGTTTTTCTTTTCTGGCCTGTAAAGAGGTGACCCTTGTTCTCAATATTGAATGGACTTACCTTTAGTTTTTCACTTGTGCATTCTGGATTATGTTTCACTGTTGATACTGAAGTTGTGGATTGTGTTTGTCAATACCTTTGATGATTATGAATGCTTGAATCAAGTACCTTTGTAACCATCGCTGTTCAAGATACTGTAGGTACTCTACATCTTTTAACCTGACAGTGTAAGACATTACTTTCTCCCCAAAAGTGTTCCTACTTTAGCTGCTCTTCTTCAATGGAACTCCTGAGCAGCAATGTTTAATCTGTAGCAAGTTAAACACAATTATACAGAATATTGTATAATATCCCTTGATTGGAATTTCATATGTGTTTTATTTAATTTCATTACGTACTGTATATCCTAATTTGTTTTCTTTTTTATTGTTTCTCCACATCATCAATTATAGTTGTTTAATATTTGTTTTATATTTGATTAATATGTTTGGTGTTTAAAACATGTTGCAATTTATTATCTTCATATTACCATATAGATGTGCAGAAATGATTAAATTCAGTTGCAAAGATCGCTTGAAATTTGTGAATACATTTTTAAATGAATAAAAAAATTAATTTCAAACAAATAGCTTCCATTTCACAGAAGACCTTAGATTCCATTATCATTCTAAACAGAAACACAATGCAGCAGATACAAAGAGCACAGGCTTTTCATTTATTCCTGTGCAGTAATGGGTTACATTTCTGCTGAAATACAGTATGTCTATACAGCAGGCATTTTAATAACAATAGATGTATTTATGTGTAGTTATGTGTATTCAATGTGTCCACATTGAACTTTGGTTTAATAATGACAGCCATGGGGTTTGAAGAACTTGAGTTAATGTGATGATTTTTAAGAGCTGTATAATTTGATCAAATTTGGACTTTCATGGTTGGTCTGTAACATACTCGCAGTCAGCAAATTAAGAAAACAAATGTATTTTATATTATTAGATGGGGAGAACTGAAGTCTTTCAAATTTGTAGTTTAATTAATTACAATGGTGATCACATAGAGTAACCTGGATTAGGTCACAAGCACTATTTGAACTACTTTATATCAAGGGATTGTGTTTTTTATTACTGTAGTAGAAATACTGCACATTAACAACTAATCACATTTAGGTTGGAATGATTTGAGAGTTGTCTACACAAAATTGATGTTCACAGACCATTTGTGCATATTCACTACCTGCAACCAAAGCAAACATCTGTATTATTGCTTATTTAGGGGGAAAGAAGTAGGATTTATATTTCATCTTCCATGACAAAAAAAACAAGTTGAATTTCCTTCAAGGCACTTACAAATTGTGACATTGGGCTGACTGCCATGTCTATGTGAATGTTCATGGTGAAGTGGCATGAAGGAAAGTCATTTGTTTATAGCGAATGTGTTTTTAATCAACTGGAGATGCTGTAAAGAGCCATTCTAAACGTCTCCACTATTAATTCCCACCTATTATAGATCTATTAAATCTAACAGACATTTAAAACTAAACTTGTGCCTCAGCCTTGAGGTGATGCCATAAATCTCTCATAAAATAGTTTGTGAGTTGAAACTAACAGGAATTCAGCTTTATTTACACAGTACAGTATATAAAAATGCATCTATGTATATAACATTTACAAGATGTAACTGGTTCAGCATGAGATACAGTATATTCACTAGAATGGAATAAAATTAAATACATTAATGAAACTTCTCCATTAAATTGATCAGTGGCTCACGATATAACTCCTGCTAATGATATTTCTAATTCAAGCTTTCCAATTACACAGCCTTAATCCGGGCTCTGTGATGGATGGCCATTGAAACGAGTGTGCGTGTTTAAGTTCCCAGATATGGTTTGGCTTTTTTAATAGGGAAAATTTCCTTTAAAGTTGATGATTTATTACACTAAATGAAACAATAAACAATTATGGCCACTTGCATATTGCACAATGAACTCCTTGCTAAAAATATTGGGCGTGCAGTATTAATAATAAACAAATATAGTGTGATTGTCTAATTAGTTTTTATGGACATTACATGTCAAATGGTGAATTTACTGGGACAAAATACCCTCAATGGTACTTTAAGGTGTTGAAGTGTTTTTAATTGTGCTCTATGTGGGGAAACATTGATTTCTATGTATATAGTTAATTAAAACACACTTAGGACAGCAGACACAGTGGTTCCCCAGGATCTTGGTTGAGAATCACTTTGTTAGCTGTGGTTTTATTCTTGTGTCTCACTTATTCCAAAGCTGTCAGATTCAGTGACCTTTCCTAAACATCATGGTCTCTGATCTACTAATACAATTATCAGACACATTAATTGTAGGATGAATAAAATATTCATTTAGTTGGAAGATGAAATGCTACTTTCTTGTTTATCAATATCTCAGATATGCTCATATTTTTCTGAAGCAGTCCTCAGGTCAGACTTGAGTTACTGTCGAGAAATAGTTCATGTTTAATGAATTTTGTGTATTAGTGATATACCATATGTGTATCCTGTATTTATTTATAGTGAGACATATTCATAATATAGTTTTCAGTTTAAATATCAGTTATGATTGAATGACATTTCTTGCTTGTAAATGGTGACACACTGAGGCAGGAGTAATGCAGTCTGGATGATCTTAATACCTTCTGGTTTTAATTCTACCTGACCTTTTTGGTTCCTAAGTATAATAGAAGTTTAATTCTATTCTAATAAGTAAAGAGCGTGGCTAGAATAAGAACCTAGATCAGGAATGGGAACCTCTGAATTAAGGGCCATATTATGTATATGAATATGGCTCACCAGTGCTTGACAGCAGAGTTGGCACCATTTGTAGGTGAAGAGCATCTGTCAGTGAAGTCACTGCAAGCGTGTGGGCACCCAGGAAGTTTTAGCATTCACTGTTTGCCAAGAAAACAACTCCTGAAGAACTCCAGCCAACTAATCACAGCCCTGCCCTAGCTGCACTCATTTAGTTGCGCTTTGCAATTGCTTTGTGAACAAAAGCCTTTTCAGGTGTGGCCACTAACATACCTCCGTGAAAAAAGTGTCAGATAAACCTTTTAGAATGCTAGTGTCATGGATGTCAGAAGGGCATGCCATGGAATGACAAGGAGAGCAGTACAGACCCTATGCATAGCGGCAAAAGGGGCAACACGATGGTTAGTCCCAGCTCAGGGGGTCAGACGATGTCGGTATAGAAACCTGTGCCCTCAGGCCATGGAAGTGGGACAACCTAATAATTGGTGGGTCTCACAACATCCATACCCTCAATGCTGAGCCAGGAGCAGAGCAGACACAGGAAGTAAATAGGCAACACAACAAGACACATCGAAAATACATGAATAATCACAGAGAACTAGGAACACAACAGAAGAGCAGCACCCTTTAGGTATAAAGGGCGTGACAGCTAGTTTAAGTGTTAGCAGAATAAGTTAATTTTTAATTTAGTAGCAAAAGTTAATTTTGCCGTTTTCTGTAAAGAAAAGTTTGGCCAACATAACACAGTGTAAGTAATGTATAAATGTATAAAGGTCTGTGCCTGTGAAGAATGATATTTTAAAGATACTAGAGGGAGGCACTTAGCCATGCTTAGCAAAAGCTACAGAATTACAGTGACGCACAAGTCACTCAGCTCTTGTAGCTGAAATGGAAAGTTGCCCATCTCAGATATCGATGCACTACCCTGGTGTTGGACTTAATCCATATAGTGATGTGAGTGCAGGTTTTCTAGGCAGCATTGCTTCTTATATGCAGGTAACAGGTCTGCCACTTGTCAATATATTGAAATAATCAATGCACAGATCCGATCCTAATTTATTTAATATTCTATAGAGGTCAGCAAGTCCCACAGCAGATCTGCTGAATATCCAGAAGGTCTGACGAGTTTCAGATTTATTTCTGTTTATTTTCTGACTACTCTAGCATCCTTTAAATTATAATTGGTTTCTGTGTGGTCAGCTCGGAATGTGACATTTATGCAAAAGCTACAGAAAAGGGGAGGCTAATGTCAGTACTAAAGAAGGGTTTTGAAATGCATCCATTGCTGTTGTTTTAATGTAAATTGTTGTTGTTTTTTTAGGGGGGGGGGGTACACAAAATAGGTATGAATGTTATGGTCATCTTAAAAAACATTGAATTACAAAAATCTAAAGAAAAAAAAATACAAACCATTTTCCAGTATAAGTTTCTAGGCCTCTGGAATCCAGACATTTTTTGTTGTTTTCACTTTGAAAATTATTAACAGATGTTCCACTACCAGCAGTGTTAAATTGAAGAAAAGAACCTCTGGATTGCAGAGCCTGAGTACCATTAAGATTTAACTGGACCCATTTATTCCTTCTCTGTAGCCTCGAGCAGGTGACAATTTAAAAAGACAGAAAACATGCTGGATTCTGGACCTGTGTATTAGTTACCTGCTCCAGTAAATTTGGCACGGCATGTTAAAAAAAGAGGTGGCTGAAATGTAATGTTTATTCTTCAAAAGCCAAAAAGTGAACAGTTATATTTTAAGTAATTTATTTTACTAAACAGAGGTGCACGGATGTATATATTTACTTATTTGGATACATTCACTTACTGTAGGTAATGGATACAATCACTTACTGTAGGTAATGATTGCAAAATGGATTAAATTGCAAGAAAATACCTCATAGCAGAGAAAAAGGGATTTTTGCAGACTATAAAGACAGCCATTTATAAGTTTGATTAAAAGTTCAAGTTTATTGTTATTATACTCGTATACAGGTATATGATATAACGAAATGCTATTTAGCTACAGTAGCTCTCAGACAGTAAGCAGTACAAAAAAATCAACATCAACATCAGATGTGCAAAATCATACATCAACAGAATAAAATAAAGGATAGAAAATTATGGGGAGTGAGCTTTTTGACGTGAGGTAGAGGTAGATTTCAATGTGTGTTTGAGTTTTGATTAAGAGAGAAGGCACTGTGAGGGTTCAGGTTGTAGGTGAGAGAGGCTGGGAGTTTAATAGTTTAATAAAATAGTTTAATAGTTTGATAAAAAAAGCTTAATGTGGAAAAAAACATTGAACTTTCTGAATTTAGTAATGTTTTAAAATTTGCTCCTCCAGATATAGCTCTGAAAGTTAAAAAATTCATCAACAATTTTAAAAATTAGGGATTTATCAAATGATTGTTTGCTAAACAACACTTCCTATCATTTTACAAGAACTTTCAAAATGAAGTTCTTTAAAACTTTTAGTTTTGGAATTTGTATTTGTTATTATTTTCAGCATGAGAGTGTGTTTGAAATAGCAAGGAAAGGAACTGGAAAATGTTATTTTCTATTTAATAGCTAGTATTAGAGGCCCTGCACTATTCTCTATTTTAAATAATCAGTAAATAATTCCTCTTCTACTCTTGATTAACATTAAACATAATTAGTTTAAAGGGATTTATATAGCAAACATGAAAGTACAGGAGATTATTTATGCAAGAAACATATTTGACCAAAAATGTATGTTAAAAACTTTAATTCATACTCAGCCTAGGAGCAGCATTCTCAACATTCATTCTACTAAAGCTATGAAACAGGTGGGAATACACTGTGAATGTGAACCCTGGTAAATTGCATTACAAAAAGGCTTACAAGTGTAATAAAGCATATTACATCTCTAGGAACATTTGATAAATGTCACATAAACATAACATACTATAACCTACATACTGTACCTATGTGTTATGCTTGTGTAATGTAATTAGATAGTATACTCCCAAATTTAATATACATCAGGTATTTATTTTTTATTTTAATGCCTGTGGTATCCTCACTGCTTCTCAGCATTGACCTGTTAAGGCTGGGTAGTAGCAAAGTGAGCTGTACCCATCTTTCATTTGACATGTTATGCCTTAATTTTCCATTTACAGAAAATACAATGAGCTCCTTGATCTTAGAGCTTAGATCTTAGAAATAAGTGTCACTTGTGTACGTTTGGAGTTTTCCTGTTTTGAATTTCTTGATGCTTGTTAAGATTTTGTCCATTCCCCCAAAATATTGAAGTCTTTTCTCACAAATGTAATTTCTTATTGGAGGTTTGGGTGGAAGACAAAGTGCCCCTTTCTTACTGTATCACTAAAAATACAAGTAAGGCTTTCCTCCCATTGCTCAGCAATCCACCTCCACCATCTCCCTGTTTCTACACCATCGTAGCAGCATATGGTTCACTTTATTCAGGAGGGGGTCAGGCACCTTGTTTGTCCAGCCACATGTCACCCTGTCAGCCAAACAGGCTAAAACCAAAAGACTTTCTAAATATATTAATGTAATACAGGGCTTACTACTGAAAGGTGCTGTTTAAAACATTAAAAGTAATGGACTGATACAAGAAAATCCCTTCACAGCTGCAGTATGTAATATAAAATTAGTTTTCTGTCAATTGTTTGCCATGCACAAATTACAGGATTACATCAATTTGATTAGCTAACTACACAAAAATAAGATGAAATCTTGCTGAGGTAGTCAAATTTCCCTGTTGGGTATATAATATATTGTTTCCTTTATGATTTATATATTACTTGATCAGCTGTGCATTTTTTAATAACGGGAAAGGCTGAAAGACAAGAAATTGAACTTAAATAACTCTATTATTCCATCCCAGCAGGGCAAGACAATTATCTGTGCAAGGGTGAATTTTGTTCTATTTGTATTAAAACCTAGACAGGTTTCATTGCTTGTAGGTTTAATGCTACTTCAGCCAAAAATGCATAAATAATGTCTCTCTTTGTATACAAAAGATTCTAAAAATGGTAATTAAAATATTTTAAACAGTTCCCATGAGATGATTACTGACTGGAAGAAGGAACAGATTTAATTAAATCTTTTACTTCCTACATTTTGCTTCTAGCACCAGTGCTATTGACATGACACACTGGTTATGTTAGCATGTGGAGTTAATTCACTTTGTCATGCACAGAGCTGTTAATTTCATTTTTAGGAAGAAATATATTTCTAATTAGCAGTTATTGATTCTAAAAACGAATCTGTTACACACTCATTACTTTGTTTTTGTAGAGGACTGGCATAAAGATGGATTGGGTAATACCCACACATTTCACAGCAGAGCCTATCATGAGCTTTTGTGTTGTCTATTATAAGCTGGTTTTATGGGTGAGGTGGCCAGCCTTCAGAAATCTTTATAGGATCTTGGAGAAAATGTTTTGACTTTCAAAATGTTTCTAAACTGACCTTGAGGTGCAATTAAATTGAACTGTCCCATGCCTCAGTTTGTGACCTTAAGAAATGATTAGACATGGTTTAGTTCCAAGAAGAGTGGCATGGATATCCCTATGGGGTGGGTTGTCCTAACCATTACATTTCAGACTTCCAGGTGAAATTTGTTTATCCCTCTTGTTAAGGTTTAGATCTTATTATTCATGATACTTATTCTGAGAACAATCCCACCTCAGTAGATTCCTCAAGTTTAATGAACATACTGAAAATTCTGAAAAAAATCAAACATTAACATAACATACAGCTATGTTTTCACTGTCAGCAATGGACATTTTAAAAACAGAGATAAAATCTCCAGTTTACTCAATTTCAAGATGTCAACTGACATTCATTTTCCTTGATACTGCTGTCTATTTGCCTAATGTCACTATCGGCTGCTACAGAAATGGTAACTTCCGGTGCTTCCATTGCATGAAGTTTGAAGAACTGTCTTTCTATAGCAGCTGTGCAAATGCTGTCAGATAACAGTAATCTAAAAGAGTTCACATTTCTGCTGTTGGAAAGCAAGGAGATACTTAGGGTGCTGTATTTTAATGGTATTTTTCTAATTCTATTACTTCCTCTAAATTTGTGTCAGTGAGGTAAGAAATATATTAATTATGACATAGACATTCACCTCTTGGCTTTAGAATATTTTGAAAATATATATATAATTATACCAGTTTTTTGCCCCCAAAAAACTGTGAAGAAAGAAAAAAGTGATCAATAAAACAGAAATAACAGGGCACAGCTGTTTTAATAAGTGCCACATATCAGGCATATACAGTACATACGCTCTCCAATTGTTCCAGTCATTAGCAGCAGCAAATTGAAATTATTTGCAACCTAAGTGAGTAGTTCCACTTTGGAGGTTTAGTTTAGTAAAAGTCCTTTCAATTGTAAGATGGAACAGAAAGAAGCAATAAACTCAGATTATAGGAAGGTGATTTCCAGTTAAAGACCTGTATAATTTCTCCTGTAATGTGTTAAACAGTGGTTCTGGTTCCTGTCAAGTAAACATGATTGAAGTAGTTCAGGTGGGTAGCTGAATCAGCATGCGTAGGCTGCAAGGGAACAAGTAATAGGTTTATTCTATGCTGAAAAGAGAAGAAAGAAAACACAACATTTCGGCTGTGGAACCTTCTTCGGGTGTGATGTAAACATGATGGTTATTTGTATTGGGACTTTAAAAGAAGAGCAGATAAACTTCCCTGTTTTTTTTTCTTCCATATGCCAATGAAGAATCAGGGCAGTTGACGTTTTTGAGTACACTTGTTTGCTTCTTTTTCTCCTGGGTAATGGAGCCTTTCAAAATACATGAAGGCAGAATGTCATATTTGAGGTAGAGACCACCCCTGAGTAGAAGCAATTACACAAACTGTACCTGTAACTCAGCAATGCTCAGCAGGTTATCTCCAGGAAGTGCTCAGCAGAAACAAATGTGCCATATAATTGGAGAAACACAGCTGCAGCACCTACAGTATGTTCTTGCCCTTCAGTGGCCAGTATGGAACCCATTGGCATGGTAAGCACGAGCATGTTATATGCTGGACTGGAACATTATGACTGACCTGTATCTTTGCAGAATAATTTAGAATGAAAGGCAGATAAAAGACAAAAGAAAGGAATTACTTGGAGAATAAAATTAAACATGAAGGGTGTTATTTTAAAAAATAACATTTTATCTAATGCTCAAGTAAAGAAAATAATTGATAGGCCATCAGGATCTTCACAAACTTCAGTATTTTATTAAGAAGAGCATCACCAGACATTTCAAATCTTTTTGACACACTAATGAGCTAAGAATGACTGAAAAGTGTGTTCTGTAATTACAATGTTTGGCATTAATTAAATCATTCCTACTATAGGCAACAGCAGTCTCAGATAGATTTACTAATATCAAAATGCATGGGACTTGTTAGAATGAAGGTTAAACAGCATTTGTAATATGATGTTCTGAAGCTTTCTGACTATGACAGACTGTATTTGGTTTGTCCATGTAATGGACATTTTACTTCTACCTTATTTATTTGTGTATGTTTGAAATAGATTTGGGTTCTTTTGCCTCTTTGCTGAGGAAAGAGAAATTCTGTTTGGTTGCCACAGGCTTTTTTGCCACTCAACACAACGTACTCTATAATGTCAAAGTAAGAAAAAAAATCCAGACATTTTACTAAATTAATTAAAAATAAAAAAACAGCAAATAATTGAATGCATAAGTATCCCCCCACCTCAGATTAATACTTGGTAAGACTACCTGTGGTAGCAATTAAAGCTGTAAGTCTCTTTGGGTAGGTTTCTGTCAGCATTGCACATCTTGACACTGGAACTTTTGCCGAGATGTGACATGCATCTTTTTCAACAAATACTTTTTTCTTGCCACCCTTCTGTACAAGCCAGATTTATGAAGTGTGAGTGCTATTATTGTCTAATGTATAGTTTCTCCAACCTCTGTCATGGAGGACTGTAACTCCTTTAGAGTTGCCATAGGCCTCTTGGTGGCCTCCCTTACTACGGCTCTTCTTACCTGGACACTCAGTTTTGGAGGACGGCCAGTTCTGGGCAGATTCACAGTTGCTCCATATTTTCTCACCTTTTAAATGATGGACTTCACTGTGCTTCAATGTATTCAATGCCTTGCAAATTTTCCTATATCCTTGCCCTGACTGGTATTTTTCAAGAACCTTGTCTCGGATCTGCTTGGAATGTTCCTTGGTCTTCATGGTGTACTGTTTCCTTGGAAATGCACTAACTAAGTGGGGAAGCTTCCAGACACAAGTGTATTTATTCTGCAATCATGTGAAACATGCACACAGGTGGATTCCAGCCAACTAATTATGTGAGTTAGAGAAGAGAGGTGGTTACTTCAGAGGTAATTTAGGTGTGTCAAAGCAATGGGGTGAATACTTATGCATTCAATTAATTTCTGTTTTTTATTTTTAATTAATTTAGTAAAATGTCTGGATTTTTTTTTCTCACTTTGACATTATAGAGTACTTTATGTTGATGAGTGGCAAAATTAAATACATCATGGCTCCATGCTGTAACACAATAAAATGTGAAAAAGTCCAAGGGGGAGGTAGACTTTCTATAGGCACTGTATAATTTTATCAGTTGGTGTGATTTTTTAAGATCTTCATCATTTAGTCATAAATATGATTAAAAATAATTTGCCCTTGAAGTTTTTAGAGGTTTTGATGTTTATGGTGTTCTCTGGGGATTCTTGATTTGTATCACTTTGGCCCAGATCCTCCTATGCTTGTATTTGGGTAAAATGTGTTTAACTATAGCATAGATGCAGCTTTTATAAGGTTGAATTGTTGTATATTTTCACTTAATCATCTAAGGGAAGAAACGTAATGTGCGTTTGATGTTGCAGTTCTGATGCCTTTTTCCTCAGATTAAAAAGTGAAATTATCAGATTAAAGATCATTTCTCAGCAATTTGTTTTTGTTGGGATTCAGACAGATTGTTCCTTATATCAACTCAAGATTGTACAGATACTGTTAGTTAGATACATGGTGCAAATGATAAGGACATAAGGGTACTTTGTCAATGCCCTGCAGTATTTCGAATGTCTGAATCAGGTCTCCTAATAGTCTTCTGTTTTTGAAACAAACAAGATTCAGATCTTCAACCATGACAGTATTGGACATTCCATTAAGCTCAGGTACATTTTGGTCACTTTTCTCTTGCTTCTAGAGCAGTGATATCTTTTTTGTAATGTGTCAACCCCCCAAAAAAACTTAATTTAAATTATTTTAACTACTGTACTGTATATGCATTAACCAAATTAACCTTTTGTTTGCCTATGTACTGCTTCCTCACATTGTAGTGTAATCATAAATACATACTCTACCTGTATATATATACTATATACAGTATAGAATATACTGTATATACACATCCATATTCATAGATGGGTTCTCAAGCTTCCATTTTATATCTATAATTGATGTCTTCCCTAACATCATGCAATTATCTGCATATCATTTGCCAGGTGATTGACTAGTCTGAAATTGAATTTGGCCTATATCTAAATTTAAATTTCCTTTGGAGCTTCTACATTGTTTGCTAATATTCTTATTTGGGATTTTAGTTGTATCTACAAATTTCACTAGTTCACTAGCTATGCCAGAATCTAGATTATTAATTTAAACTATGAATGACATTGGTCCTAATACAGACCCCTGGAATATTTCACTAATAATAAAATCCCAATTTGAGCATTTTCTTTTAATTGTAATTTCTATCCAATAAGCAGTTCACAATCCAAACATACACATTATCTTGCCACCAGTTTCAGGGTTAATCTTTTTTACAAAACTTTATCAAAATATCCTTTTAAGTTTATATAACCATAGTTATCATTTTCATAACTCTACATGTACTGTATAACATAAATAAGACATATTGGTCTATAATTATGTAGTTATGTTTTGCAAGCCTTTTTATGCAAGTTATATATAATTATAATAAACTTTATTTTATATAGCACCTTTAAAGGTGGCTTCTAAAAGTGCTTTACAGGATGACAACAACAATAAATAAAAAGAATACACAAGATAAAACACAATTACAATATACAGAGAAGACATAGATGGTGGTACTAAGAAAAGCAGAGGGGTGAAGAATGGAACCAGTGAAGTAGAGGCTTTTCTGAAGAAGAGGGTTTTGAGTCTGGATGTGAAGGAGTTTAGAGACGGTGACTCTCTGATATCCTTGGGGAGAGAGTTCCAGAGCTTGGGGGCATAACAGGAAAAGGCCCTGTCACCCATACAATGTAGACGGGCTTGGGGGACAGTAAGGAGAGCAGAATTAGAAAAGTTTAGGTTGCGATTTCAGACAGGTACTGAGGTGCCAAGCCATGCAGAGCCTTATAGGTGAGCATGAGGATTTTAAAGTCTACACGGAATTTGACCAGAAGCCAGTGCAAGGACTCCAGGATAGGAGTAATGTGAACACTTGCACTAGACCTGGTCAGGATTCTGGCTGCTGAATTTTGGACATACTGCAGTTTATTCAGAGTAGATTTAGATACCCCAGCGAGTAGAGCATTACAGTAGACAATTCGAGAGAATACAAATGTGTTGATCAACTTTTCAGCCACAGTTAATGATAGCATAGGGCATAGTCTAGCGATATTTCTAAGGTGAAAAAAAGATGTTTTGACAGTATGCTGGACATGTGGGTCAAATGTTAAGACAGAATCGAATATAATCCCAAGGTTTTTCAATTTTGATTGAAGCTCAAGTACAGAGCCATCTACAGATAGGGTTAGAGGACTGCCTTTACGAAGTTGATGGGGGGTGCCAATAAGTATGACTTCAGTCTTGTCACAGTTAAAATGAAGGAAGTTTTGAGTCATCAAAATTTGTATGTCAGAGATGCAATTAGATAGAATAGAGACAGCCACATCAGTGTCAGGTTTGGTATGGATGTACTGTATATTTGAGTACCGTCAGCGTAAAAATGAAAGCTGAGGCCATGTGATCTTAAAAGCTGACCAAGAGGGATCATGTAAATGCTGAAGAGCAAGGAATACCAGACTTAACAAGACCAATTTCAGACCTATAGCCATTGAGAGAGACAAAGTGACAGCGATCAGTGAGGTAAGATTTGAACCATTTGAGAGCAGTGTCAGAAACTCCAAACACAGTCTCAACACGAGAAAGTAAGATGTTATGGTCAACAGTGTCAAAAGCAGCACTGAGATCAAGAAGGATGAGTATGGAAAGAGAACCAGAATCAGAAGCTATTAGAAGATCGTTGGTGACTTTGACCTGGGCAGTTTCTGTGCTGTGAAGTTGATGGAAGCCAGATTGGAGGGGTTCGAAAAGGTTGTTACTACATTATATGAATGTTATAATGCATAGCTGTATAATCATGAGGTTTTATACACAGAATGTGAGTCATGGCTTAATAAAATTAGCTCCTCAGAGATTCCTCATTAGAATGTAACACAGGATATTAAAAAATGCAGTTTTATCAAGGGGTGTTATAGAGATGATTGGTGTCTTTAGAAGGAGTCAAAAACGTTGTCTCAAATTAATAATTGTACCTATAGAGATAATGGAAGTTATGCAGTAAACTACTAGTTAATCGGACCTTTGCCTTATTCTAGTTCTTCCAAGGGAACAGTCTATAATTAATAGAGGGAGGGAATTCGGTTTATTAATGTGATCTTGTAATGATGTTTCAGTGTTCTCTAGTTTGCATTGCTTGAAACTCCCATATTTAGCAGAGCAGGGAAAACACAAAACCAATAAAGGCCCTTATCATTACTTAGGTTCCATTTTACAAATCTATTTGCTGTAATACAGTCACAGTGTGAGCTCTACCATGCATCCTAACCTGTGCAGATGGATGTATGATGACTACTATTGGACACAGGGGAAAATAGGGAGTAAGTTAGCCTTTGAAGGGTTTCACTTTTTAAAAGTCAGATATATATATGCCTGAAATCAGAACTAAAATGAACTTGCAGGACCTGATATACTACTGTATATCCTGCAACTTTGGTAGATTCAGAAGGAGTCTTTGATGAGGTGCCAGAGATCATTCTGCACATGGTAGAAACTGGGAATGCCCCCTTAGGTATCAAATGTGCTGAGATCATGTTTGAGACAGATTGGCAAAGCAGCATGGGGATATGCATACAGGACTGAAGTTGCAGCTTCTGCTGTTGCAATGTTAACACAAAAGCTGAAAGCCAAGGGGTACCCAAAATAAAATAAAAAAACATAGAATGATAAGTTCTTATTCATCAGGAAACACAGCAGATAAACAAGAATGCTCTATGTGGAGGTTGCAGGTTTAGGTAGTCATAAACACTATGAAGCACAGCGTGTTTCCTTTCCCCTAAATGTTTAGTGAAAATCTGCAAAAAATAACAGATGAAAGCAAAAAAAGTCAAATTCAGCACTTTTAAACAGGCATTTAAGCATGGGGGGTCTTCGAAGGCAACTGAAATCCTGCTTTGTTGAGAGACGAGTCCAGAGAGTCCAGGGGCTTCTTAATTTGCCTTTTTACATCGCCCATTGTGCATAATCCTTTGGATACAGTGGAAATTGGTGGAAATATAACTCTTGAATTGATTTTCATAATCAGCTGTGGTTATTTGGTTGATGAAAAGAACAGAAAGTGATTCCTCAGACACAGTGTGAAGAAAGATGTGGAGATCAGTAATGTTTGTACTTTCCAAACTATTCCAGATATAAAATTACAAGAAATGGTGCAGAAAATGTACTTTTTACATATTTTATTAGCGCTACATTACTGCTACTGCTACCAAAACATTGACTAACTGGGCTACTATTTCTGTCATGTCTAATTATAAAATACACAAGGAGTGGTTTACCATCAGCAATCCGGATCACCCAAGTGAAAGTGCTGAGTGAAAGTTTCAAAACAAGCCCAATGTAGAGCCGGTGGTGACACAAACATCACGTCGGAGTCCCATAGGCTGTCAGCTAGAGGGTATAGACTTAGGTTGACTGAAGGTTGGCAATGTTAGAGGTCACCGATGTCGAGCCTTATGTAAACCAGCACAGATTGAATGGTCCATTTGTGGAACCAGACCAGCTACATGCACTTCATTGATGCATCATTCGGAGGGCACCAGCAGCTGGGCTGATTCAAGGTGCACTCCCTAAGCGGGGAACTTCTCCAGAGACCTGGCCAGGCATGCACTGTCAAAATGGTCTTCTCAGATGTAGTCTTCCTGAAGCCTGAAGCCGATCTCAGCAGACTTACCACCTTGACCGGGCTGAGGATTGAATTGACAGTTGGTTGGCTCTTTGCAGATCATTCCATCTGGGGTGGAACAATGGTCCTGTGGTTAGCATTCCTGCCTCACAGTGTAGGGCTCTGGATTCAATTCCTGGGGTGCTATCTGCTTGGGAGTTTGTATGTTCTCCCCCGTGTTCACGTGGGTTTCCTCTGAGTGCTCTGGTTTTCTCCCACAGTCCAAAAACATTGGCAGGTTAATTGACTTCTTCAAAAAGTGGCCCTGGTGTGTATGTCTGTGTCTCTGTGCTGTGATGATTGGCTTCCCATCAAGGGTGTATCTTACCTTGCACCTGTTCATTGCCAGGACAGGCTATGGCTCCCCCGGTGACCCTAAAATGGAAAAAGCAATTAGAAAATAGATGGATGGAAGTTTTCACCTTCATTATATATGAGAAAGTTCTTCATTAATAGCACTTCCAACTTATTTTATTGCAATTATGTATACTACAAAGGTACCTGTTGACTGAGACAGATTATTGAATTACAAGACCAATCTCATTCCTATGATCTTTCATCATATCATACATTCCAGACAGTTTAGTTTTTTTTCATTTTCTGTATTCAGCTACTCCCTTAAACCATTAAACCAATGAGAAAACCACAGAACCCTTGAAATCACAATAAAAAGCTTGTGTTGAACTGAGACAGAGATTAAATGAGCAAAACAAGTGGGTTCTATAATGGCAGTGTTATACCCAGAAGAAAATTGATTGTTTTTTGCTTTGCACTGCTTGTATCTTGATTAGCTTTTAATCGGTCAGTGACCTCAAGAAACATATCCTAGTAACAAAGCAAGACTGTCAAGAATCTGAAAGCTACATTTGTTTTTCAAATTAATGACTCATTTGATGCATAATTCCACATTTACTCTTTTTGACCTCATGTTAACATTTCGTTGGGGGAAATATTACGGTCTAGTCAATGCAAGTAAAATCTCAGCCCTCCCAAAAAATAAATAATTCAGGTATTTAATATAAATACATTTAGTTCTAGAATGTTCAAATATACCAGTGTTCAAATGTTTATATGTATGTGACTTACATCAAACATGCTATGAGGTGTAAAAAGTTGATTTCATAGATGCTTTAATGCATCTTGAGTTTTCTCTACATTAACAGTGTTACTGTTGAGTTCTGAAACTACGCAAGTCTTCAAAGACTTTCAGGTACTTCGGTAAAATTTAAATGACAATGGTCCCAGTCTTAAGTTTCTTTTGAAAAGGAAATGTGTCCTTGGTACATCAGAAAGCCGCAATCAGAATGAAAGGTTCAGCCTTAATGTAATGGTAGGATAATCTGTTATCCATGATACTGGAGATTGTTAATAGAGTTTAACTGCACTCTTCCTTTAGATTTCTATATACTTTGATATCCTGAAATGAAAACAGTAATGGAGCAGTTCACAGTACACCGTTTATCCTCTGGGCTTTTATGTTTTTCAGAAAAAATGTTGTTGAGGATCAGCAGGTGGATAACTTTCTCTGCCTTTTATTTTGTTACCCATATAGTAGAACAATCTGACACTAGCATGATGTAGCGTCCTAAAAATCCCTCTATGGGATCTTTGTGACCTCACAATGCACCAGAAACTTTTCCTGAGACATTAGGGTATGTCATTGTAGTGTAGAAGTGTCTGAGGTAATCAGGAGCAGTAGGGCATCAGTGTGCACTGTTCCCTAGCTTATTTTTCTCTTGCTCACACAACCTCTGCATAAGAAAGAAAGCATGTGCATGCCAGCAAACAAGACTTTGGATCAAATGCAAACAAGGCTTGAATCTTTGTGGACTTGGTAAGATGCCAAGACTTTAGTAAGACCAGGAGGCAGTTTTGCTGTGTGAAAAAAAGGGTACTTTACCTTGTCAGTTTTAATTATGGGGTGAATAAACACAGCTTCAAGTTCTTTGTAGGTATGTCTACAAGCATGTCTACAAAAGTGTTTCATTTTCTTCACCACCATACTTAATGCCTACTGATATCCAATACAGTAGCTCATGAGGTGCCACACCTAATGAAGAGGTTTTGATTGTATTTTCTTATTACATAGCAGATAAATAGCATTTAGTATCTAATGTGTTTCTTCTTTATCCTTTCCAATGATTTACCAGTGACCTTGCTTATGTACATAATATATGCATTTGTTCAACACATGCTTTTGGAGACTAAGGTGCTCCCTGTTAAACCTGCTGGAGCATTATTTAATTATTGTGGTCCTTGGTGAATGATGCCATCTTCTGTTACAACTAATTTGACAAGTGGCTATTTTTTAAATAAAACAATTTCTACTGCATTGCATTTATGTTCAGTAAAACAAAAACAACAGGTGAGATATGTATGCCAAACCTGTGGCCTTTGGAGAGAAAGGGATAAACGTTTTTCAGAGAAATAAAATAAAATTGTGATAAACTGTTAACTGGCTTAGCAGAATAGATGGCATGTATTTTTCTTTTTACTTTTCTTCTCATGCACTCCTGGCTCTTTATGCCATTTTATATGTTTTTGGCAAGTCTGTGTTGGTCCATAAGAGGAAGAGGTACAGTAGTTCCCACACAAGAGCTCTTTGAATTGACATGACTAAACTATATAAAAGACCCTCTAACCAATAATTGCAATCTCTTTGTGAATATTTAAGGAAACTGACCTAGTTTATGACAAATTGGAGTGGGAATAGTATATTGTTTGCATTCCCCTGAGAAGCATTTAACAGACTACTTGAGAAAAGTAAAAATATTTAGGAACTGGCCCATGCTCCCTACTGCAAAATAAACAAATAAATAACCTTAAGTAATTATATATTCAATTCAAGGGTTGAACTAGAATGGAAAAGTGTTTGTAATGTTGCTGAATAGAATTATTGCATTTAGGGAAATCATTCTGCATCTTGAAGTGTGGACAGATGCATAAACTTAAAGCATGTAAGTCATTTAGATGGTCAGACTTCAGAACATTTTAGTGGTCTTAGTACATTTAGAATCTCAATATACATTAAAGGTCTAGTATAGAGCAATAGTAAGAACTGTTGGCTCATTTACTAATGCACAGTACATACTGTATAACGCGTGACAAATTGTGACTATTTCTTGTGTTGTAGCTAAAACAAATGCTTAAATAAAAACGATGGCCTTCAAAATTTTGCAAAACAAAAAGTAACTTTTTAGTAATGACAGGAACATATTCTGCAGGGTGTGCACTGGTATTCCAGTGTGGCATTTTACTGACCATTCCAGTGTTAAATTCTCCAGCCAGTTGTAAATAAATCTGCACAGCTGTATTTCTCAGTTAGGGGTAGCCAGTTGGTCATGTTCAAATCCTTTTCAGAAAGTTTACCACTTTGCAATGCTATTTGCATGGCATTTGCACAGATTCCCCATGTTTTTTTTTTATACAGCAAATGTATTATAGTTATGCCATTACATTTTTCTATGGTCTGAATTATGCTATAAGGTGGTTTTACTATGATACCCATTATGCTACACTACATTTTCCTCTGCTTTATCATGGTGTATTGAAACATGGTGACATTTGTCACTGCAGGTTCTCCTTTGACTTCCTCTAAAACAAAATTAACAGACCACACTAGTAATTCATTTTGACTTAATATTAAAAAAAATCTTCACTATTTTTTTAAGTATTATATTGAGTAAGAAGCTACACTATTGAATTGTACAATACCAAAACTTTTATTACCTTGAAGAGATCATCTTGGTTAAATGATCATTTTCAATTTTTGATACTTTCTGCTTCTTAGCGCTGCAGAAGGGAGTGTGTATGGCACTCTGCAGTTCGTGGCTAGGTTTACTGTGTGGTGAACATGAGCTTTATATCTGTTCTGGGATGCATCATTGAATACTGCATGTTGCACTGTTTTAGCATTTTCAGTGATCTGGAAAAGAGAATGTCCACAACCACACTCACTTGAAGCCACTTTCAAGGGCTTGACCTGACAGAAAAAGTCAGACACAGTTCCAAGGCTTAAATATCTCAACTCCTTCACTAAATCTCAAAATATAATTGCAACACAGCATTACTGCAGACAGGACTGATAGCTTCTTTATAAGTTCAAGACATACGGCTTTGATGCCTCATGCATGAACAGGACCTGTCGTTTTGTATTATTTTGATTTACTGAAGACAACTTGACTTGCAGAGAAAATGTGCGATTAATGATAGATACTGTACGCACTCTGAAGCCAGACATTTTTTTTTTTCTGTGGAAACTACCTTTGTGTGAAAATCTTTATGGCAAGAATAATGCCCCAATAGAATCTAGTGCTTTTTAAACTTGGATATATGAACTCAAGACAGTATGGCACATATCAACTTCACTTGCATTCAGACAACTGAAAAGGGTGAGTTGAGCCAAGGACAGATGTTGAGGTAGTTATGACAACAGACAAACAAGTTAGCAAGTTACACACAGCACACACACAAATGCAAATTTAAAAGAATAACCACCCTCAGAACTGCAAAATTGGTGGTTCTCCAGAAAATTGTAATACTTAATTAGCAGGCTATATTCAAAGACATTTTTTTCCTCATGCATCTTTCACTCTTTCCGTCTCATGGACTCTTCTTTGCTTTGATTATTTTTATTTCCCTTCCCCTTGCTCTCTTCTTTTTCTCTTGCTCTCTTTCTTTCTATCTCTTTCATCCATCTTCTTTCTCTCATTCTCCCAGACGATCTGCAGAGAATGTATGTGAGCCTGTCTTTATGGGGAAGATGCCTTCCCCATGGAACACACTAACATAATAAATAATCCCTGAATAATAGGTCATTTTGCTTTTTTTTTAAGTTTGTTTTATAACATTGTAAATTAAGTCACTTTGCATTTATTTGTTCTCAATATTACAGTTTATGCCATAAATGTCTTTTATTTTTGTAGTACGAACTTTAATACCAACAACACATATTTGTTTTTAATTTTATTTTTTAAATGGGAACTTGCCCATGAAGTCCATTGTGAGTGTGCTTTACTTTAAAATACTAACCCTTCTTCCTGTGCTGAAGCTTTTTTTAACAATACAATCGCTTTTTCAAAATTTAAATACCCCATTTGCCTTGTTTTAAATAATAAGCATCATTTTTATTTCCCTTGACATTTTGAGAAACAAAACGTTTTTTTTCTTTTGTAGGATTGATTCTTAGACTACCTCCCACTTTTCATACTGCAGAAAAACAGCTCAGGTGAGTGCAGATCTATTTTATTTCCTCCTCTTGAGAGATTTTCTTCTATTGTTGTCATTTCAATGAATGTGTCCTAGCAAGTTTTATGGTGGCAACTCTCCGCATATGGTTCTCATACCATGATGGTATGCATGTTACATCTTTTAACCTATAGCAGGTGCTCCTACAGAAAGGCAGTGGCCGTGTCCTGATTGTCACACTATGCCCTAAGCCCTTCCCTCCCTCCTCCTTGTGACGTGCACAAGTGCGGACTTCGAGTGCGCGAGTATTTGAGGAGGCATTGTTATATAAAGGGTAATAGACACCTTTGCATAACGTCACTCACATGGCTTAGGGTCAAAATGCTTTCTGTTGTTGATGCTTTTATAATGGCTATTTGCATGTTGGCAGATATTTGTTTTGAAAATTATTTTTTATTCTCTGCTCGCAGATTGATGAAATTGAATTTCATTTCGTCAGTCTCTGCATTAAAGTAGTGAAATATTGTGTTCATTCATGTTGAGCAGGCTCTACTCAAAACTTGGCAAGACCAGTCTCTGTTTATCTGAACCTTTGTATTACTTAATGCATTTCATATCGTCTGTCCCAGTACAAAAATGACAGTACGAGGAACATAATTCATTCATTCATTTTCATTCTAAATAAACTTAATAAGGTAAACCTGACAATACCTCAAAGCTTTATACTATTAAATATTCCGTGTACAAAATACACCGCAGGTAAACGAATATTCATCCGTTTGGGTGATGAAATAAAAGCTTTATGTCAAAACACCGTACCTAGAATATATACAGTATGAATATACTGTAAAGTTGCCTAATGAATTTTATTTTATATAAAATGCTATTTTAAAACTAAAAGCTCAATTATACTAACACTTGAATATTTTATTCTCCATGGCAACTTCTCTCCGCTTTGATTGGCTAGAACATGAAATGTCACCATTCCGCAAAGAATTGAGGGTAATTCCCTTCAGAGAAGTTCGTTCTAAGCAAGGGGTTACTTGCTTACTGAGGTGACGTCTCTAGGGTATCCCATTTTTAAACAATGGGTGCTCATGAGTGCCCCCAATGAAAAGTGCCACAACTCCATTTCTCCAAATAGATGAGTGTTTTTGGAGTAAAGAGACTCGTTGTTTATATAGAAATGAAAAAGCAAAAGTACTGTATTTAATACAGCAAGTATATTTCTTATCATTATCTACTAGGTATACTAACAAAACTGTTATAACAGTGTTGGTCCTTGATAATATTGAAATGTTGGACTAATAAATGAAATCCTGAGCTGCTTTTCTATGTGATATATCTGTAAGCCTTTCAACTTTGTCTCTTCTCGATGAAAATACAAAAGCCAGGCCAAGATTCTGGAAAATGGCAAGTACTACTTTCTTAGAGATAAGGAAATATAAAAAAGAACAATGACAAAAGAAAACATGTTTTTATTTTAATGCAAAAATTAAAGAAACTTTTTGAATGGGTATTGGACACCATGATACGACGTCTTTACCACATTGAGGAAACAAAGTGTTACACTATCACCTGTGTTTTGTCCAAGAGTTTTGCTGCTGTGATAAATATTTCAGATACTCCAAAGATCTAAGCAGCAGTCAATCAATACAGCTTGCAGAGTATTATGTCTCAATAATGTATGTTCACTTGAAAGTTAGATTATTCTAGGAGCAAATGGAAAATGAGCAGCCAACAAGCCCATCTGGAAATAAAATCTATTAAAGCTGACACATGACAGTAATTGTTTTGCCTTACTTGGGCAAAACCTGCCACAGGATGGAAAAGGCTAGGAGCTATGCGTATGTCTCTAACAGCAAAATGACTGTTAAATGAATTAATATTAAGTGTGTCCTGCCTCTGTGGGACTTTCTATTCGTTTTTATTTGTTGTAGTGTATAACTGTACCTTGAAGTTCAGATCAGCATTGACTGATTTATTTGTACTGCCTTAGCATCATGCATACGCTACTATCATTGCAGAACACAGCTTTTCTCTGTCAAGGTAGTTGCCATTTTTCTGTCCCAGTTTTTTCCTTTTTTTATGTCTGCTGGGATTAGGCTTCTTTCACGTGGATAGCAAGACCTAAGGCAAACAGTACTCATTGAAAGTACTAAATGCATTAAATCAATAAATCATACAAATACACCTACAGTATTTATATTACAAGAAAACTGAAGGAATACCAGGCAAAGAGCTTGTTTGTCAACAAGCTAGAGTGGGTGTTTGGAGAAGTGGTTGAGAGTCTAGATAGGGAACTGGAAGCATGCATTTTCAAATCCTGGATGAATGAATACTCTTGTGCCCAACTTTGATTAAAAGCGGTCAGTAAAATACATTAGTAACTATTTAGGTGAAGACAAACAGAGTTTCTTGTTATCTTGTGTTGAAAATAATGTGTTTTCCTTATGAATCTCCTATGTACCTTATGCAGAAAACTGTTCTACTTTGATACATTTGGTGGCGGTTGATAAATTTAATGATCTGCAATTACCTTTTTGTATATACAATCATAGTACACATTTTTACGGTTGTGTTTGGATAAAGCACCTTGTCCTCCAATACAGTGTTCACAGCTAGGATTTTAATCTACAACCCAGGATTTTGGAAGTCAGTCTTTAATAGGTGGGAGAAAGCCCAAGTACAGGTGGCCATACATGCAAAATGTGACTTAAGTATACTCATACTTACATGACATAATAACCTTTAAAATAGAAAAAATGTGTGTATAATCATTTACTTAATGTACTTAACACAGAACTACTTGCTGTTGAGTGGTGTAGATGTGTGGGCGGAGGAATACTTAGCCTGTACTGTGCTCGGCTGTGTGTTCTTTGTAGCTTATGTATTTTAATTTTCTCATTAATTTACTCTTACCATGGCCAGCAAACGTTAATCTGATGTGATTGCTCATAACAGTGCAATTTCAATACCAGTTCTTTGAACCCTGCTCCCACTCACTTCAAGATTTCTTTATTTTCCAGATGTTTTAACAATCCAATCAAACATGAGCATGGTTACAATTATGTATTTACAGCACCTCTCCATAGACATAAAAAAGTTGTCTTTCCACCTTGCTTTTTAGTAAACAGCAAAACTGGAGAGAAAATCTAGGGTAATGACCAGACAGTGTTTGTGGTAGTGTTAGTGTGATGATTATATTTAGTGTTTTAATTGTATTTGTGAGATATTAAAACTTAAAATAGAGTTTATGCCCATTATTTACCATTTGAAGACAATCCCAAAAGTTCATCAGGCCTTCAAGTAAAGCCTATATGCGTTTGTGACCTATTCATGATAATCATGCAACTGCAACTGCATGTCCACACATAAAGAAATACCTTAGTGACTAAGAGTGAGTTGTTTATAAAATTACTGAACTTGGCTCAATTGGAATGAAAATGAAACAGACGTATTTGTAATTGCAGTATCAAGCAGGTCAGTTTGAGAAAATAATCCTTGTATTCTTCTCTTATTCTCTGAGAATGCAAATCATAAGGATGGAATATTTCATTATTTAGTTGAATATAAGGGTCAGAGTCTGGAGATGATTCTTCATTCAACTGCTTACATTACCTGAAAGTTAAGACAACTAAAATGTTTGTCATAACATTTTGGTTCTTTACTTCACTCCTGCAATTTTAAAAGGAATCTGAACAGAAACAGCAAGTTAAAGCCTGGAAAGGGGTTCATTTGCACTATTAATGTCTTTCTGTTGTGTAGGGATGAATAAAAAAAGACAAAAGTGATGGAAAACATGTTGCACAGACCACCTCCTGCTATGCAGATTAATTATGGTAAAGGTTAAGCTCCCACTGATAGAGGATATTTGAAAGTGTCACCTAAATGTCAAGACTTACATAACAAATTAAGCACATTTGTGCTTCTGTTCTCATTGGGGCTGCTTAGGAAAACAATACAACATCACTTACATCTGTTTGGTTGGAGAGTGACCTTTCACGACTCTATATAGAAATATAGAAATAGAGTGATGCTCACTTGTTACTTAGTCATGGTCAGTTTCATGAATCTGTTCTTATGTCCTCAGTAGTCCTCATCCTTTGACTTTGGGATTCAAAATGTTTTTGAGAGCTGTCATAAAAGCCAGCCCATAATTCCAATCACCATGAGCACCATGGATGCCCTTTACATATCAAACTAAACCCTATTTAACCTGATCTGAGTGTGCATTTCCAGATCTCTCACCAATAATATGCAATTAGATTAACACACTGTGATTATTTCCAAAGATTAAAGACCAGTGACATGTCTGTTTTGACTAAGTATGTGTGTTTTCATTAATTGTTTTTTTTTTAATATAACAAAACAGTCCCGAACCTCTGTACAGGTTTCAGTAATTTAGAGTGAATGATAATTGTCCAATCAAACTACTGTATCTCATTAGAAAATACTCTCTATTTATGAGGAGCAGCTATATCTGAGACATTAATAATGAATGTCCTAACAAGATTACTGTACATTTTTTAGAGTGATATCTATGTAGTATTCCATACAATAACAATGCGAAAAAGAAAAGCCTACAATGCACAGCTGCGAGGCATTATTTTCCTTAAAAAAAACAAATTGAGGAAAAAAATAAATAACTTTGACAGTGTTATTTTCAAATTAACATAATCATTTATTCCTTATACTGTTCCTTTGGAAAAAAATAGAATTATTTAAAGAATATTACTGGATTTGTGTGTGGGTGTGAGTTAGTTGGGGTCAGCAGGTGAAGAGCAAGACAAGAATAATTCTTCAAAACAGCTGATTTACACTTGCAAAAAGTGCAAGAGCCAATAAAGCAGACAAAAGTTTTTCTATTGTCACTGCTGAGCTCACACATTGTAATGCCCAGTGTGTTGTGCTCATATTTGTTGATAGGAGCAATACAATGAAGGAACATATCATCCTGAAGATAAGTCAGCACACCTTATTTGGACACTGTTAATTAACACTGTTAATTATCTGACATTTGCAAAAGTCACTATAAGATGCTTATGTGCGTTTGAGGTCACTCATCAAATTTGTGACTGGCTTTGGTATTTACAGTATATGGTGAAGACAATAATATGCTTAGACATTTGCTACCAAACTGTTCATTTAACTTGAAATGCTGGTTGTAGTGAGTAACATCAGACCAACAATTCACTGGAAGCAGATAAACGTAAGCTCATGCATAAAAAATAAATAAACATTGTCTACGCAGAATACATTTTAAAGTTTAGGCCAACAACAATAATAAATCTCTGCTTTTGGATTTTGGATACCAATACCCATTTATAATTTGTTTATACCACATCTGCCTTGTTATGTATTTGCTTACTTTATGGTAATGGGAAGACGTATTCAGTTGAGAACAGTAATAAATTGGAATAATTAAGTATTACTTATTACATGTCCAAGTCTGAAGCTGCACCAATGTCTTCAGGCCAGTAATCGGAATTGCAAGTTGTTAAAAGACACAGGCCCCCTCAGAGTCAATACGTAGGAAAGGTGGATATGTGGGACAAGAGAATCCCACTGCTGTAAACTGCTCCACTTGTGATGAATAGATTGCACATCTCCTAATGAGTTTAATTCAGGAAGACAGACCGAAGAATATAATGAAATCAATATTATTGCAATAGGCAGTATGTCCCTCCATGCCATTGTCAATGTTTTGTACTGTTCTAATAAAGACTTTTGAATTGAAATAACTCTTTCCATAAAAGGGGAAACATCATTCTTAAAAAGCCTGCACACAATAAAAGGTATATTATAAAGACAGGATAGCAGGTGTAGCCCTCATGAAGACCTAATGTAGCGTGATGGTGACTGAGAGAAATGTAGCTTCAGGTTAGCACTGTCGATAGATATCATGCACACCATCTCGGGGGATTATGTTAACATGATACTCAGTATCATTCATTTCATGAATTTAGAAAGTAAAAAAGTGACATACAGAAAGCCTTCTGTTTTAGGCAACTGGTACATTAACAGAAAAAAACATGAATCAAAGGCATTTGTATGACTCGCACCCTGGGCTACATTTAAAATGGTAACGGTTTTATTTCATTGATACAGTATTGTTTCCATTTTCATAAAAAATATCTGTGAAATAAAGAGTGTCTGCTTCTAAACACTAATTAGTTTAAAATTGAAAGTATATGAGTACAGGGTTTTATTTCATGAAGCATTTACTATTTAATGTAATTCTACCATGCACTGGTATAATAATAATAATAATAATAATAATAATAATAATAATAACAATGATAATAACAATGATAATAATAATAATGTCACACAGGGCAGAGCTGTGGCTCTGGGGCTGAAAGGTTGCTGGTTCGTATCCCATGGCCGGCAGAGGAATCGTACTCCATTGTGCCCCTGAGCAAGGCCCTTCACCCCAACTGCTCCAGGGGCACCATGTGCTCTGACCCCAAGCTTCTCTCCCTGTCTGTGTGTCACATGGAGGAGCAAGTTGGAGTATGCGAAAAGACAAATTCCTAATACAATAAATTGTATGTGGCCAATAAAGTGATCTTAGATCTTATGTTAATAATAATAATAACAATAATAATAATAATAATAATAATAATAATAAAGACTCCATTACACGTTTTACTCACTATATAAAGTAATGTTGTAATGTATTTTAAATATGAAGTTTAACACCATGCATTGTTTTCCAATGCCACAACATATCTGTTTGGGCTAGATACAGTGGTGTGAAAAAGTGTTTGCCCCCTTCCTGATTTCTTATTTTTTTGCATGTTTGTCACACTGAAATGTTTCAAATCATCAAACAAATTGAAATATTAGACAAAGATAACACAAGTAAACACAAAATGCAGTTTTTAAATGAAGGTTTTTATTATTAAGGGAAAAAAAATCCAAACCTACATGGCCCTGTGTGAAAAAGTGATCCCCCCCCCCCCTGTTAAAACATAAATCAACTGTGATTTATCACATCTTTGGAAAGCTGAGTTCAATTTCTCTAGCCACACCCAGGCCTGAATACTGCCACACCTGTTCTCAATCAAGAAATCACTTAAATAGGACCTGCCTGACAAAGTGAACTAGACCAAATGATCCTCAAAAGCTAGACATCATGCTGCGATCCAAAGAAATTCAGTAACAAATGAGAAACAGAGTAATTGAGATGTATCAGTCTGGAAAAGGTTATAAAGCCATTTCTAAAGCTTTGGGACTCCAGCGAACCACAGTGAGAGCCATTATCCACAAATGGCGTAAACATGGAACAGTGGTGAACCTTCCCAGGAGTGGCCAGCCGACCAAAATTACCCCAAGAGTGCAGCGACGACTCATCCAAGAGGTCAGAAAAAACCCCACAACAACATCCAAAGAACTGCAGGCTTCACTTGCCTCAGTTAAGGTCAGTGTTCATGACTCCACCATAAGAAAGAGACTGGGCAAAAATGGCTTGCATGGCAGAGTTCCAAGACGAAAACCACTGCTGAGCAAAAAGAACATAAAGGCTCGTCTCAGTTTTACCAGAAAACATCTTGATGATCCCCAAGACTTTTGGGAAAATACTCTGTGGACTGACGAGACAAAAGTTGAACTTTTTGGAAGGTGTGTGTCCCATTACATCTGGTGTAAAAGTAACACAGCATTTCAGAAAAGGAACATCATACAAACAGTAAAATATGGTGGTGGTAGTGTGATGGTCTGGGGCTGTTTTGCTGCTTCAGGAGCCTGGAAGACTTGCTGTGGTAAATGGAACCATGAATTCTGCTGTCTACCAAAAAATCCTGAAGGAGAATGTCCGGCCATCTGTTTGTGACCTCAAGCTGAAGCGCACTTGGGTTCTGCAGCAGGACAATGACACACCAGCAAGTCCACCTCTGAATGGCTTAAGAAAAACAAAATGAAGACTTTGGAGTGGCCTAGTCAAAGTCCTGACCTGAATCCGATTGAGATGTTGTGGCATGACCTTAAAAAAGCGGTTAAGGCTTGAAAACCCTCCTATGTGGCTGAATTACAACAATTCTGCAAAGATGAGTGGGCCAAAATTTCTCCACAGCGCTGTAAAAGACATTGCCAGTTATCGCAAACGCTTGATTGTTGCTGCTTAGGGTGGCCCAACTAGTTATTAGGTTTAGGGGGCAATCACTTTTTCACACAGGGCCATGTAGATTTGGATTTTTTTTTCCCTTAATCATAAAAACCTTGATTTAAAAACTGCATTTTGTGTTTACTTGTGTTATCTTTGTCTAATATTTCAATTTGTTTGATGATCTGAAACATTTCAGTGTGACAAACATGCAAAAAAATAAGAAATCAAGAAACTTTTTCACACCACTGTATTCCATGATTGATTATATACACATAGTACTATGCACCATTTTATAATTTATTTCAGAAATTAATTTATAAATGAAGGTGGTACATTGCTGAAGTTGTTAGGAATGCTACCTCACAGTGCTGGGGCCTAGGGTTGAATTCCTGGGGTGCTATCAGGATGGAGTTTGGATTTTCTATCTCTGTGTTTGTTTGGATTCCTGCCAGGTGCTCCAGTTTCCTTACACAAAGCAAAGATACAGTATACTGGTAGGTTAATTGGCTTCTAGGAAAATCGCTCCTTGTGAGAGCATGTGCTTTTGTCTGTGTGTGCCCTGTGATTGACTGGCATCCCATTCAGAGTGTATCCTCTCTTCTATCTGTTGCTTGCTGGGATTGGCTCCGGTTCCCTAACAACACTGTAGTAGATGACACAGTTAGAAAATGCATAGAATTTAGAACAGAAAAATGCATGTCCTATTTCAAAAAGTGTGGAGAGATAAAAAGCTACTCAGTCATGTTGGCAAAGTCAATACTATTGCTTCTTTCAAGGAAAGGCTGGCATTTCTCAAAAAAAGACTACTTTCTTTTCTCCTTATATTTCAATCCTGTATTAATAAGTACTGGAAACTGGAAAACCCAGCATTCCGAACTGCTTACAAGGGGCTTTCAAAAGGTTAATGGAAAATAAAATCACTGGCCTGCAGCTTTCTAGGAAATGGCATTGCAACTACAAAAAAAGCACATAGCAACACGAATTTGAACAGCGCACTGTTACACAAAAATGTCTCCTGTTTCAAATGAAAGGCAGCAGAAAAACTAAGATATTTTCTACTTGTTCTGTGGAATGTAATATGAATTAGTCAATGGAATTGCTTGTCTTTTGAACCACATTTTCTCTCCTAAATTGGTCTCTGGAGAAGCATATAAATAATTTTATGGCACCTTTTTTAATTATATAAAACATCAGTTACTATACACTGTGACATCCCTATATTCAGGCCTTGCCTGAGGTTTGAGTTCCAGCCAGGTTCAAATGCTGTAAAGCTGAATTAGATACATAACTGATAAATAGTACAGAGACAGCCCTGTATTCCAGGAGTGGTGTAAAAAACAAATGATAAGTGTGTCATTTGGGTCATTATACAGTAACTCCACTTATTTTGAGTGATTTGTCTGTAGTTGATAGATATACAGTGATTTGAAAAATAAAATTTATCTTAAGATTCTGTGGTTTTACATATTGAGAAATATCTTCATTTAGTCCTCACCAACCGATTAGTAGTACCGATTCTTGCTCTGAGACTGTCACAGATAACTTCTGACCTACTGTAAGTAGTATTACCACAAACCTGAATGCTCCAGACCAGTTTCTCCAAATCAGTTTCTGATTTTATATACAGGTGAAAAAACGTCCTGATTATCGACTAATCATCTTCACTTGTTTAGCAGCATCTGATTCTAATTAATTTCTTAACTGATATGAAAGCAGTAAGGATGCACTTATTTTTTCACACAAGGCTACTGAATGTTGTCTGATTTTTAGTTTAATAAGTAATTATAAAGTATACTTTGTGTGTGTAGTCAGTCACATGAGGTTAAATTAATATAGGTTAGGACTAGGTAAGGACTAAATGAAGGTCTGATATGTCTTAATTCGTAAAACCATAGAACCTTTAAAGGATGTACTTTTTTCAAATCACTGTATATAATAAAAAAAGGTTGAATGTACTTATATGCCTTCACCATGGGTATCACATGATGAGAGCAAAAATACTGATAAAAAAAGCTTTGTGTTTCTGGTTGCTAGTAGTAGCTAGTTTTTAAGCCAAGGTTTTGGCTTCAATAAAATGTGTCTATTCAGGATTAAAATAATGTATCTGGTTGTTTTTCTCTGGTCTGATCACTAATGTAGTTAGTACATTAGACATTTCATTATTTTCTCTGCGATACCTCATCCTTATAGTTGTAATACCAGAAAAAATAATTTTAGTCTCCTTTCCAATATTCTCTCACACTATTCTGCCACTGTTTCTGTGCAGCTGCAGCCAGCAGCCAGTTGGCATAAGCTGGCCAGTTACAAGTAGCCTAAGTAGCAACATTTACAACATGTTGGTAGTGTCTCCACACGTTTTGTCTTCAGTTGGATTTATCAGGGGTTATAATGAATGTCACTACATGCCTATCTCTTTCAACAGAGATGAGGTCCAAAGAACGTAGATGTTCTTTGGACAACAAAGGACAGCACTTCTGTCTTAGAGCTGTCTACAAATTATCCATGAACAGCCTTTGAGCATGCAACGTCACTTTCATGCAGTGTGCTATAATCATTTTGCTGATGTAAGGATTATTTCTTACTGTATCTTCTCTAAGTGTACCCTCTGCTGTCTGAAAACAAACACAGGTGGATCACATACTGTAGATGTATTTTTCACTAGCTATTTTTACAGATTCTGAATCAGCTCATTTTAGCTCATTGAAATTCCACTCAAACAGAGAGTGATGATTTTATGAAATCAAATGACTTGAACTGAGTATTTTTAGATCCCAAGAAATAGTGCTACTCAAATTAACTAACATGGAAATAACATTTTTTGGGGGAAGGAAGTTTACCTTTCAACATGACAATGACCCTAAGAATACAGCCAAAGAAACAGTAGAGATGCTAAAGAACAAAAAGTTAATCATTTTCAAGTGGCCCACTGTCCGATTGAAAAACTGTGAATTGACTAGATGGTTACAGTCCATCAATGGTCCCCTTGCAATTTGATTAACCTCGACAATTCTGTAAGATGGAATGGGCAAAATCCAGGGGAGCTACGTCAGTACAGACCTCTAAAATGGAATTATGGCTGTAAATCAATAATACCGAATGTTAACTCAAAGGTGTGTACAGATGCAGCAATTCAAAAGTCTTATCTGTGGCAAGCTTGCACACCAAAACAAAGGTGCTTTCTTCGCATTAGATGTTAGTGAAATGGTGGCTTCAGTTAATGTTTTACTTGTTCTTTAAATCCAATTAATATGGATATAAATATGGAATCATATAACTAAAGGGAAACTGTAGCTGAAAATAAAAAATAACCAGAGTATAATAACTTCTCAAAATGTCATTAATTATATTAATAACATTTTCCACGAATACTTTCTGTTGTTATTGTTGTAATGAAAAATAAATCAAACTTAATAGTGATGCACTGGCATTTAGTGGTTGAATGCTTCCCCTTTCATGTGTTTCCAAGTTGTTCTTTTACAAAATTGTCCCTTAGGCAAAATAAAGATTCTTTCTCTAATGATAACACTATAATTATAATGAAACATTATAATAATAAATAATATGTATACTTATTGACTTAAAAAATATATTTTATATGACATGGTACGTTAAATATTAAAATTATAATAATAAATGAAGTAATAACACGAATAACCCTTCAAATCAACAATATACAGATGCAGCCATTCAAAATACCGCATTATTTTCCGGTGCGCTGTACGCAGTCTACCGCGAGTTACCGGTAAATACCGCTAGTTACCGTAAATTCTCCTATAATACCGCAAGCAAAATAATAGTATCTGGAATTTCCGCAAGGTGGAGCTAATAAAGCTCAACCGCTCATGTTTGAGCTGTCGCCATCAAAGTCTTTAATGAAGATATTACTAATAGTATTAATAATGAATGACCTTGGACAAGCTGTAAGTGTAAACTCAAAGTATTGCCCTGGTCCACATTATTTTTTTCATTGACCGTCTTTGTAAAAGTAACACCACAGCATTTCGCAACCACGCATTTGTTTCCAATCATGCAAAGTACAGTAATTTTTGAGAATCGATTCACCATGCCTTTCACATGCTCATAAAAGAGATTGATTTAGGAACATAAACATATTACGGTATGCAAACTTTACTGTATACAGTATGTATATGTATATTTAATGTCTTAACTGTGCCCGTTTAAGTATTGAATATTTATATGGAATTTTACCACTGAAGGGAAATCTTAGTGCCTGAGCATAAAAAGAATAGGAGCATACTTCAACGCGTGTGAAGGCCATAAACAATATTAATTTTGGAACTTAAACATACAGTATATGGCTGGTCTCGGTACTTTAAAGAAAACATACACACCAGTATTCCATTTCTCCCTAAACATTTTAAGCTTCGAAGTCTTTAACTAACGCGATACCGGAGTCAACAAGCATACTTTTAGAATTTGATTAAAAGGGAATATAATATGGAATCGCGTATCTAAAGAAATCAATAACGATATAATTATATTCATGTTGCAAAAAAACTGCAACGGACATAAAAACTCCCTTGCTTTTAACAGAGCGTTCCATAATTTCTAACTACGAAAATTATTTAAACTGCGACACTTATCATTCAACCAGAGCTCGAAATATCACAAGGATCCTCTAGAGCACAGCAAAGACTGTATTAAGAGAATCGCGTATCTAAAGAAATTAATAAGATATAATTATATTCGTGTACTGCGACAGGGCTGTGTAGGGCTGTTTCACCTCTCTCTTCATGTGACTCTATTCAAAAGCCATCTAGCAAAGAGGGGATGAGAAGAGTGACAAACTAGTATACAGTACTTTAAAACATTAATAAAATAATAATAATAAAAACAATCATAAAAAAACATTGCCACACCCGGACCTTTAAACTAACGCATTAGCACGTCAAAGCCCATTGAGGAGCCGGGCGCAATAACTGTTTTGTCCCTTGATTTACTGATCTGCATTAATTACAGAAATCGAGTTCCTGCTCTTTGCAGACGACCTGGTCCTGCTGTCGCCCACAAAACAGAGGCTGCAGCAGAACCTGGCACTGCTGGAGCAGCACTGTCAGACCTGAGCACTGACAGTCAATCTGGACAAGACCAGAGTTATGGTTTTCCAGAAAAAAAGCCAGACCTCCAGTAGTCTTCCTGAAATCGTCAGATTATGAACAAATAAAAGCATCTTATTAAAAACACGTTTGCGTTTGTTTGGGAGCTATATTATGTATTTTTCATATGTAAGCTTTTTATAGATTTTAAAGTCGTGCGATGTGTAAGCGGGAACACATCATTATGATGTGTTCCTGCTTACACATCGCACGACTTTAAAAGCTATAAAAACAGGTTTCGATTCACATTATCTGGTGAGCCTTGTTTTGTCAAAGGACAGCACACAAAAAATAGACATTGTGTGGTACAGAACGGATCTCAGTCAATTCAAACAAGTTCAGTTTAAAAAAAACTGCAACGGACATAAAAACTCCCTTGCTTTTAACAGAGCGTTTCATAATTGCCAACTACGAAATTTATTTAAACTGCGACACTTATCATTCAACCAGAGCTTGAAATATCACAAGGACCCTCAAGAGCACAGCAAAGACTGTATTAAAAGTATACTAGTGACAAACTAGTATACTTTAGATATTTTTTTCTGAACCGGGGAAAATCTGATCATGTTTCTCATGTTTCTCTATAACAATAATAAAAACATTATTTTACATATCACCTTTATGTGATATCACCTTAAGGACAGCACATACAAGGGTTAATTGCACAATGGAGTGATCAGAAAAAGTAACAGCTGTTACGCCCAGGTTTTAGCTCTCTCTCTGCTGAAATAATAAAAGCATTTTATTAAAAACTGTATTGCCTTGAGATGCCACTTTCAGAGGTGATATGTAAAATAAAATAAATAATTTGCTGATTATGCCTTCTGCGCTTTTATATATCGCCTTTAAAGGTGGCTTCTCAAAACGCTTTACAGGATAAAAACAACAATAACAGCAACAACAACAATATTGTATTTCATTGCACTTTGAAAACCAAGTAATAACTTAACTATATGTGCAAACGTTTTATGATATGTCGCTGTTGTGAATGTCTGTGGAGTGTATCTTATTTGCATGTCTATCTGTCAATTCAATTCAAGGTGCTTTATTAGCATGACAGAGGGGTACAATTGGTGTTGGGTATTTACTTTGCTTTGAGATTCCACTTTATATATCACACAGGTGATATATAAAATCAAGGCTTTAACTTGCTTTAACTCCGCAATGTATTTAAAAAATAAAAACGATTAAAATCTAATCTTTCCACGTTTGATCCCAAGATCCCAAGAAAAATAAATCTAAACGAGGAGAAAGCTATGCTGAAAGTTTATTAAGATACTTAGAAGACAAAGATATCAATTTATGTTGCATTTGTCTGATTGTGAATCAAAAAACACATATATTTAAACACGCATTTACGATTTAAATCAAAACGCGATTCAAATCAATATAAATGTTTATTTTGTAACGCATAGGTGACTATTCATTGTTATTAAAATGACTTAAATTTGATCATGTTGTGATATTTAGAAATATAAATTTGTTTGGTGCGAGTGAGGTTTTATTTAATCTCTGACCAAGGGAAACGTTTCATTTTTTCAAAGAAATGTTTGTTAAAAAAAAGGTCATGGTTCCACAGTGGAATTCGATCACAGACCGTGTGACATGGGAGTCAGGAACCTAACCCACAGCGCCACCGGCAAGGTCACATGCAGAGTGCTGAAAAAGCACTACAGAAACATTATCAACAGAAAATGTACAGCGTGTACTATTCTTGTGTTGTGGTACATGAATATAATTGTATCGTTATTAATTTCTTTAGATATGCGATTCCATATTATATTCCCTTTTAATCACTAAGCACTAAGATTTCCCTTCAGTGGTAAAATTCCATATAAATATTCAATACTTAAACGGGCACCGTTAAGACATTAAATATACATATACATACTGTATACAGTAAAGTTTGCATACGGTAATATGTTTATGTTCCTAAATCAATCTCTTTTATGAGCATGTGAAAGGCATGGTGAATCGATTCTCAAAAATTACTGTACTTTGCATGATTGGAAACAAATGCGTGATTGCGAAATGCTGTGTTGTTACTTTTACAAAGACGGTCAATGAAAAAAATAATGTGGACCAGGGCAATACTTTGAGTTTACACTTACAGCTTGTCCAAGGTCATTCATTATTAATACTATTAGTAATATCTTCGTTAAAGATTTTGATGGCAACAGCTCAAACATGAGAGGTTGAGCTTTATTAGCTCCACCTTGCGGAAATTCCAGATACTATTATTTTGCTTGCGGTATTATAGGAGAATTTACGGTAACTATCCAATTAATTTTAAAAACTGTATTTGAAGGTTTAAAATCCAGAACATGTAGGTAACCTTGATCCTGTTTATTAGTACTAGTTGTTTTTTTTTCAGATAGTGATATTTATTTTTCCAGATAAAATCATATAGAAGTTTATTAAGGTTATTTATTACAGATTGGGGTACCTCTAATGCCAGTGCAGTATATACTGACCAAAATATTCCTTCTGCTTTTGAAAGAAGCGCACGCCCTGTTAATGATAGGTCTCTCATTAACCAAGCATGATTTTGTTTTCGGTTTTTCCATAATTGGAGTAAAAATTAATTAATTTGTCTGATCTTTATATAGATTCAAAGAGTGCGGTACAAACCAGTACTGCACGCAACTCAATACATCATACCGCGTTGTACCGTGGTACGTGATTGGCTGGCCAAAATGACCAACTGGGGCACTTGTGGTGCATTGGTCGGCAGTGGAAAGATTTAATCATTTAATCTCATGTGCACATTTAATCTGTTTAGTATTCAATATTTACATGGAATTTTACAACTAAAGGGAAATTTTAGTCACTGAGCATAAAAGGAGCATAACGCATCTGAAGGTCATAAATGATATTAATTTAGGAACATAAACATATTATGTAAACTGTATATTGCTGGCATTGGTAGTTTAAAGAAAAAATACACACCAGTATTCCATTTCTCCCTTAACATTTTAAGCATCAAAGTCTTACACGTGGTTATTTCGGAAACGTTTTTACGTGCTCCTTCTGACCATATCACTGTACGTTTATATACTTTGTGAAAAGTGATCGTTTTAACATTTTCTGCGAATACACTCGTTATCGGAGTAGACAAAAGCATACTTTTAGAATTGGATTAATAGGAAATATAAGATGGAATCGCATATCTAAAGAAATTAATTACGATATAATTATATTCAGGTACTGTAGCACAAGCAGTAGTACAAGACTTTCTATTGATATTTGTATGGCTGTTTCACCAGACTGCTGTGTCAGTGCCTCTGTGGTGTGACGGGTTAAGTGACTAACTGATTGACGTAAGGTTGGGTGTTCAAATCCAGCAATCGCTATGAGTTTTCTTTTAACAAATAAATATTTCTTTGAAAAACTAAAATAGCAAATATTATGGACACTATATTGACATTTTTTATATGACTAAATATCACAACATGTTCATACTGTATGTACACAGCGGTACCGCAGGGTGTAAGGCGCAAACCCACGTGATAATGTTCACCACTCTGTCCAGCAAATTAATATTAAACCTTATTTTATATAGCCTTTTAAACGAATAAGTAATTAGATTGCTCATAAACCTAATAACTTATTCTACATAAACACAGCGTAATTGCTCTCTGAAAATGCTTTTTCTTTTTATTTAGGCTCAGATTTCAAATATAGATCGTATTATTAATAACCATAATAGTGACCAACCAACAAAAACAACCATATAAACATAATACCAACCAAAAACATAGATAACAACCACAATACAAAATCAAATATATCAAACCATTAAACTCTCTCAAATTCCTCCAATTATCATAATCCCGCCCCTTATGCAAAACCAAACCCTCCTCCCATCCCAGTTTATCCTCTTTATTATAAACAAAATCCACCTCAATTTTCAACATAAAGCATTACACAAAATCAATACCTCAACACTCCATACTCAACAACGATAATTCACAAACAGCCAGAACATTTAACTCCACATTTCCAAATAGACCTCATTTGCATAGCCCCGCCCCTTATGCAAAACCAACATCCCTCCCCTGTTCTTTCTCTCCGCTGGTGTTTGTAATCGTTTTTATTTTAAAATAAATTTTAGCAACGTCATGTATTTTAAAAATCTTAACATTTCTTTATTTGTCTTTTTTTTAGTGGTTTCATTAGTGACAAAGGCTAAACTTTCTTGGAAAAATGTCTTTTATGTAAACCATGTTTGCTATTAATTCATTTAGGGCTAGAATATGTTCATTGTCTTCCAATGAAAGAAGGGTTCCTTTCGCCGTAGTCGAGTTGACATTAGAAGCTTGCCAAGCCCAGACTGTTACACCAACGCATTAGCATGTTAAAGCGATTCCATTGAGGAGCCTACCTTTCTTAATTAGTAAGTACTGTACTTACTGGGTTTTTGAGGGGGGGAGGTGTCTTTCGCTGGAAAGCTCGCCCCCTTCTACTTTGAAAATACCTGTGAAACCGGTTTAATTAGTCACAGCCAGCACTCCCGCAGAGAGGGGGGTTGTATTTGCAGTGCATCGGTATACAGTAGATGGGAAAACCAGAGCCTGCCTACGCCGCCTATGCTCTTCGTTAATGTCTAAGCCGGAACACATCATTATATCTCATTTTGTATGTCTTAAAAAAGTGAGGAGCCACCTTTAAAGGCGCCATATACAATAAAGTTCATTATTATTACTATTGTTAATTTGCTGGACAGAGAGGTGAACATTATTACACAGAAGACAAAGATAGTGATTTACGTTGCATTGTGCATTGTGCTGCTGTAATACAGTTTTAAATAATTACAAGTCTAAACAGTATCAGCTTTATTTATGGGTTTTAAATAAAGGCGATTTAAACGCGATTTAAATCAATATAAATGTTTATATTGTAACGCATAGGTGACTATTCATTGTTATTAAAATGACTTAAATTCGATCATGTTGTGATATTTAGAAATATACATTTGTTTGGTGCGAGTGAAGTTTGATTTAATCTCTGAGCCATACTGATTCTTATGGAAGCCAGTTTCCGCCAGGGAGTAAAAAAAAACACACTATGGTATTCTCCCCGATGCAGTGCAGTTAAAAACATATCTCTGATGCTGTTCCTAAATAAATATCGTTTATGACCATTAGAAGCTTTATGCTCCTTTTCTTTTTTCCAGTGGATTGAACAGGTAGAGGCATTTCATTATGTACTTTTCACTGATGAAACAACAGTGGCTCTGGAACAGTTTTCAACCATGTCGTTTTATAAAAAGTGGAGATATGTGAACAAGCAAAACCCAAAACAAACATGTATGCCATACGGCGTACGCGTTACTGAAGCTAAAAGTTTAGCCTTTGTCACTAATGTAACCACTAAATAAAGACATATAGAAATCCCTACGTTACAGACTGTATATGGCTGGTATTGGTAATTTAAAGAAAAAATACCCACCAGTATTCCACTTTCTCCCTAAACATTTTAAACATCAGAGTCTTACATGTGGTTATTTCGTAAACATTTGTACGTGCTCCTTCTGTCCATGTTACAGTTTACTGTTACTGACCATATTAAGTTTAAGTGCCTGTGGGCAATTTTTTGCTGTCCGTGAGGGGGGGGTGGACCGTCTTTCATTAGAAGGTTAGTCTGTTCTACTCTGAGAATGTAGAGGGGGTGGAAAGTGCCCGCCGTCATTTAATTAGTATTAAAATTCACACTGATTCCCTTGCGAAGATATGGACATAGGAATATTCGTGCGTAGTCAAAAAAATGGCATAAATACGACAAAGTGAAGGCTGTGAAAACATTCACAATGTACTTTATACACAAAGCAACTCTAGGAGGTTTCGTGAAAATGCAACAGGCGTGCCAAAATCGTTTTTTTTTTAATTCAAGGTAATTTTACCGCGGTTTTCATTTTCAGATTGTGAATCAAAAAAGGCATTTAATTAAACACGCAATTGCGATTTTAATCAATTACTGTATTGATTGAAACACACATTCTGTACAGATACAGTACAGTCACATTCTCCTGGTGTCCAGTGGTGTAAAACGAATTAGCAGGTGATTGAGATAACAATGCACTGCCCACTGAGTGGAATGTTCTCATTTGTTCTCAAGTGTAAAAAGAGGTAATAATTCTTAATAATTCCGTTTCGCATTAACTAACCTCTTCAGTTTATTCCGCCAGACAGTACATGAATATAATTATATCGTTATTAATTTGTTTAGATACGCAATTCCATATTATATTCCCTGTTAATCAAATTCTAAAAGTATGCATTTGTTAGATAACAAGCGAATTCACAGAAAAGGTTAAAAGACTATCACTTTTCACAAAGTATATAATCCTAATATGGTCAGAAGGAGCACGTAAAAACGTTTCCCAAATAACAACATGTAAGACTTTGATGCTTAAAATGTTTAGGGAGAAATGGAATACTGGTTTGTATTTTTTCTTTAAACTACCAAGACCAGCAATATACAGTATAGTTTACATACAGTAATATGTTTATGTTCCTAAATTAATATCGTTTATGAGCATGTGAAAGGCATGGTGAATCGGAGATTCTCAAGAATTACTTTGTATGATTGGAAACGAGTGCGTGATCGGACCAACTAAATGCTGTGGTGTTACTTTTTGTCAAAGAAAAAATTAACTCTTTTCGTTTACAAAGACGGTTACAAAGAATGTGGACCAGGGTAATACTTTGAGCTTACAGCTTGTCCAAGGTCATGCATTATTAATACTATTAGTAATATCTTCGGTTAAGACTTTGATGCATAAAATATTCCTGCATAATTAAAATATTTATGATAAAGGTGGTAGGTTGTGTACTTTTGTCCAACAGAACAATCTTGCTTTTATAAAATATACTGCCTTTTTAATGTTTAATGATAAACATGCTGTAATACACTGTTTAAATTTAAAAGTCTAAAGAGTATACAACTTAAATTCTTAATTGAATAAAGATTGTCCCTCAGCAGTGATCGGGATTTGAAACCAACGTTTTCTGGTGACAGCTCAAATGCTTTATAGGAGAGGTTAACCTTTATTAGCTCCACCTGGCGGTTTTACAAGGTGATTCCGGATACTATTAACATAATCAAATTTGCATACGGTATGATGCGGTATACTGCGACACGCCCACCGTGTTATACTGCAGCATACCCCGCTTGTTTTGAATGGCTGCATCTGTAGCACAATTATGATAGCAGCAGACATTACCGTACAAGAACAAGACCAGATCTCATACATACTGTACGGAACATACAGTGCACATTGTGTGGATAAAGCAGTTTTAGCATTTTTATAATCTGAAAACTCCAAAACTCAATAGTAGGTGTAGGAGAAATGTAAACCAAAACCACCAGTATAGGCTAAAATCATTTTGTATTAAAAGCCAGTCAATTAAAAAAATACATTTTACACAAGAACCATGCTTAGACCATCATGTAAGTAATGTTTGATAGCTACAGATATCTCCAACACAGCTCTGGTCAGCCTTTTTTAAAAAAAAGCCATCTCTAGTGAGAGTAGGCTCAGTGTTTCAGTTGGACCAGAGAAATTCATTACATAGTCAATGATAAACTTAGAGCATTAATAGCTTTGCTATTTAATGACTGTGTAATAAACAGAGCAAAACTGAACAAAGAAAGCCTGCATTTAGTGTCCTGATGCAGTTTTGGGAAGATAGCACACACAGCCATGATAGATAAACCAATCATAGAAAGTTCTCTTACATTCTGCACAGGAATCACTGACCTCACTGCAACCACTGTGATCAGAATGGCTATGAGGTAGCAAGTTCATTCGGAAACCTGCTGCTGATTGGGCCAAAAAAAAAGCCAGAATTTATAGCAAAGGTTTTCAGTATACTGTACATTATAAAAATTGAAAAAAAAAATGGTAGGATCTGAAGAGGCTAGAAGTGAATAAAATCATATCACTAGTAGATGATATACCTTTATATATTGTATATACAGCTTTACTTGCAAGAGCAATATTTTTAGATGGTTTGTTGGAATACACACTTTAGTGTGCCAGAAGCACTCCATAGTATTAATTTATTCAGTGCAGATCATAAGCTAATTATTTTTGTTGTTATAAAAGCTTAAGAGACATTTTCGTGGTGAATTACATCAGTGTGGAAACAAAAGCTCACACTACATATCAGCTCTCTATGCTTATACTGTGCTAAAATTAAGGTCAGCTGTACTTTTAATTAATTTTTAAAGATCTTGGCTTCACTTGAGAACATGCAGTACTTGCAGAATGCACTCAGACAAAAGTGGGTTAATATCTTATAAAATATGTGCATACAGTATTGTGTAAGCACACTATACAAACTTTTTTTTCCCCCAGGGCTACCAAGTGGTTTTAATTATCCTATCTCTCTCAGTTGTTTAAGGCATACACTGTCAGAACTTAGGTTATTAATGTAACCTTTCATAATTAAAGTGGTGATGTCTAAGACTGTGCCAGAACCTGATAATCATCCAGGTGGATGCTGCACATTGGTGGTGGTAGAGGGGAGTCCCCATTATCTGTAAAGCGCTTTGGTTGGATTTTCCAGAAAAGCACTATATAAGTATAAGCTATTATTATTATTATTATTATTATTATTATTATTATTATTATTATTATTATAAGTTACTTGTTTTATTTTTCATATAATGTAGAAAATTACTATTCTTCCATTGTTATGAGAATGTGGCACAACATACACAAATCACGGACATTTTTCACACCAGAATTTCAATATGTTAAAAGGACATAGGAGCTTCAAAACCCCTTTCTCAAGCTTAAAAGATATAGAGTACAGTGTACAATATATAAAAAGTCTACAACCCTTATTGAAATTGCAGATTTTTGTGATGTAAAGCCAGAAATCAAGATAAATTATGTCAGACAATCCATATTTGATGCGACCTTGCAACCAACAAAATTCAAGAGAAAAACAAATAGATAATTATTAGGAAAAGTGCAGTGTGGGGGCTTTCGAGTAGCTCAGCCACACAGTTATGTGCAAAAAATCTTCCTAAAACAGAAATTCTATTGTATATAGTCTTTAAGTTTTTTTTTTCTCTAAGAAAATAATATTCACAACAAGAAATTAGTGAGTTTTAGCATAGAAAACCATAGAAATTGTTTCATGAACTATTTGGTGTTGAAAATATTTAGGAGAGTTGGGGATGTTGCAGTGGTTAATTATATGTTTTTGTTTTTATTCATTCCTTTCTAAATAACAACTTGAATTACATGATACTACTGCACGAATGTTCTGAAGTACTTTTGATGCTAGTGGGAAGATGATGATGTACAATATGAAACAATATGATGACTTCAACTAGTAGTACTATTACTACTACATTTACCCTTACAGAAAGATACAGAATAAACATTTGTGTTGAATTCTAGGCTTACCAGGCAAGAAAACCAGGATTATCGCTTCATAAGGCCATATGGTGCATCTGCCTCTTTTATGCCAACTGGAGTATGTACCCATTACAGAAATATCCACGGGGAGCACTGCTGAACCTCATGTTCACCCAGCATATGAGTAGTTTACTAGGAGCAATTATAAAAAATAAGTTTGTTTATTCAGTTCTGGATTAGTTAATGATACAAGTGAGGGACATAAGGTGTCTTGCATCATTGTGTTTCCCATAGTGTCTTAATAAATTCTCTCTCTCATCCTGGCGTTAATCCCGCATCAGCAGGGTCCGCTTGTAGGCACGCCCATCTCCATTTGTTGGTTTTAAGCAAATCTTTGAGCTGACGTTGCCATTGAATGCGACGGAGAATACTCCAACCGGCGTGTTGCTCCGCCTGCAGTTGGAGGGGCGGAGGGGGGGAGGAGAACAAAGTAATGTAGCCAATTCATAGTATATGTATAGATGTTACAAAAGGTATGCATATTTATTAGTTATTGCTGTTTCAGCATGTTTCATTGGTCAGGGGAGATATTTATATACATAGCATTTATTCTTTTTTCTTAATGTCAGGGTTCCTTCTTAATCTTGTGGTTTTAAACTGCTTCGTCTGAGGGATGATCATCCGTCCTCATGGATGAGAAGTTTGATTCCTCCGCCAATAAGTCAAGAGGTTTCTGCATTGGTGATGGACCTGTTGATAGTGTAGGGGTTTTAGAGTGATTAATGTTGGAGAATAATGGTCTAGTGCAGGGGTCTCAAACACGTGGTAATTATATGCAGCCCGCAAAGATTCACTTTGACTAACAAAAAGTCACCAATGAAATTTGGTTGTTTTGGGCATTTGATACTGTAGTGCCCTCGCCGGTTAACAAAGCCGAGGTGCACCCAGATAATGCATGCGCAGCGGTTATTTTTATTTCAGGTGGTGTCACCATTTGTTACGTAAAGAGCAGTTCTTTTTTTATTTTTTAAATGCAAAAAAGGGAAAATAGAACTGTAACAAATTTGGGTTCTTGGGCTTGTGCCCTCGCCACTCCCGCCCCAGTTCGAACCCGGGTCTCAACAGGGGTCTTGCTGGCTGAGCTTCAGCCTTGGCAGCCAAGATCCATGTTATGCACAGAGGTGCATTTGTTACACAACAAACAGGTGTATATACATACAAATATAAAAATGGCACAACATGATAGAACAAAGGAAACATCAAGGGAATAAAACAAACAAAACAAAAAAACTTTGTCCACAGTACAGAGCTTATGTGGTGTTAGGTGTTACATTAAATAAGTTTATATGCCAGCAGATATTTGTAGACCAACTCACCAAGCTTATTTTAAAATAATTTTAGTGAATCTGAGTACAGCGAGTAAGTTAGAGAATTCTTTAAAGCATAGTAGTTTTTTTTTTAACTCTACATGAATGTTTGTAATATTTTGCTAACATTAGAATGACATGTAACATTATATGAACTTCTTTGTCTGGATTAGGAACACCCAGAACAATATCTTTGAAAGTTAGATGTACACGAATATTACTATTATTTAGCCAAGTCAAGTTCCAGAAGGCTGTTGAATAATGACATGAGAAGAAAATGTGTTCTGTTGTTTCAATATCTGATTTGCAGAAGGTACAGGTGTTACAATCATACTTGAACATTTTTCTCTGGAATTCTTTGGAGGGGTATACTGTATGTTAGGTAGTATTTTAAAATGAACGTCTTTGGTTTTTGATGGCGTGGGGAGCGTGATGTATTCCGTTCTAGCAGAGATGAGAGAATCCTCATCTACATCATTAAAAATTATTTTCTCCTTGATGGCTGGGAAGAATCTCTCAGTTATAATTGTATGGATGTATTATTGCACTTTTTATCTAAAACATTTTGAGGAACAATTTTGATCTCTGGTAGTAGGTGAAGTATATTACTCTGGATTATGGATTTTTTTTTACCAAAGCCAGTAGAGCAGGTGCAATTGCATCAATAATTTCTTTAAATTGATTTGGGTTCCACTTGATATTGTGTTTCTTAACAAAATAACAATACATATACTGTATACTTCTCCATTAGCTTCTGATAGATTAACAATTGACCAAATACCTTTATCAAACCAGGAATCATAAAATATGCTCTTTCTTTTTTGCAGGATGTATCTGTTGTTCCATATAATAGAATTAGGAGGGGCAAAGTTATGGTTATATACTAGTTTCCAGTATAATATAACTTGTTGATGAAAAGCAGAAAGTCTTAATGGGAGCTTGTTTATATCAAAGTCACATCTTAACATGAGGTCATTGCCACCTAATTCTTCCAACAGATCTAATAAGCATGAATGCAGCCTGCCAATCAGCGCATTTTATCTAATGCGGCCTTCATAATCATTTGAGTTTGAGACCCCTGGTCTAGAGGCTCTTTATATCCTGAGCCAGTGAATGGTGGAAAGAGGGGCTTGAAATTTTCCAGACCTTTTGATATGAACTCCATTACTAGTAAGGAGACCATTGCTGAAAGGATGCATAGTCATTTGTTGAAGTGAACAGCTGTCCCTCATCTCATGCTCTTCATATGGAACTTAATTCCTAATATCACATTTGTGCATTGCATTTGTTTTCTTTTTTGTGTATATTAACATATTATTCTTGATTCCTCTTTTTTCTTAAAAAGTATTTTCACATAATCTGCTCTTGTCACACCTCATATGTTATTCTGACAAATATCACTAAAAAATTCCCAATTTTAAAACTGTGTGTACTGATTTATGAAAACTGGAAATGCTTCTAAGGAAGGGTCTTGGCTGCTGTTGTATTGTGTCCCACAAAACAAAAACTTTAAAAAATATATTAGAACCTGAAAATTAGTGAGTAGATTTTGAGATTTTAACAAGTTGTCTTTCTCAATTTTGCTGCAGCACCTCAGCAATCCTTTTTATGTTCCTGTAAATCACCTGGGCAGCAAATGTCTGCCTTGTTTGTCTCTGCCAAAAAGGTATTCCTATGTAAAAATATACATCCATGAATGCTTAAATTCTGACTAATGTATTGTACTACATGAGTGATGCCAGACAGTTATATTAGATTATAGACATCATATGAGCTATATTACATTTAGCACATTATAACATTGGTAGAGCAGGCAATTTGCATAAATATTCACATGATTTTGAAAGCAACATTGAGAGCATCTGTGATATTTCACTTTCCTGGTTCATCCAGAATTCTACTCTTTCATTACAACTCAGTGCTTGTGATAAATACATACTGTATAGTGTGATTTAATTTAATTTGAATAAAACATTAAATGTATGATCATTTTTTTATTATTTCTTTTTTCAGTCTATAGTTCAAATATAGTGTAATGCCATTACTCTTGGTTATTCCTCAATTAAACAGGCTTTTCAAGTTAGTGTGATGGCTAAAACCATTCTTACTGGACAGACTGCATATGGGGTCTACCTGCTAAATATCCATACATGGAGCTTCAGCATAGGTTTTTGTTTTCAGTTTGTATTTTGTTTTTTGTTCAGTTTTCAGCATGAAACAGTTGAGTCAGTTTTGTTGAGATTTAGTTTGTCATTCTGAAAGAATGGAAGTGAAATTGCTGCAGAGGGAAGCTTTTAAATATATTGTAAATTACTTATTTCAGTGGAAGCCTATTTCAGTTGTGGCTTCCCCTTTTCCCCTTTGAGTCAGAGGTATTTAGCTGGATCAAAAGAGATTTTCATCATGCAGCATGCATTTATTTCTTATTTAGCATAAACCACTGTAACTGCATTTGCCTATACAGTATGATCAAAACACTTGTATTACTGGCAGAAGTGCTATTATCGTGTCTATAATAAACATATATTTTGTAAAAAAATATTTTGTTATTATGCAGTATTTCTAATATATTTGACTGTGATCTATTATTCAAAGCTCCTTAAAACCACAGATAAATGCAAAGTGTTGGCATATATAAATAAGCATCACTGTAGATACTAGAAGTGTGTAATGTTTAGAAACTATTTGCAAATATACTCAGCAGTTTTCTTCCCATTTGAAGAGTATGCTCAGAACAACAGGCTTTGTTTTGTAGCAAGTGTGTTTTCAGATGAAACCTAGAAAAGCTCTCATTATGAAGCACATTATTTTAGGTTTTGCTTAAAAAATATCATACTGTATATACATACAGTATATTTACACCAAACACACAGTATTTTCTGTTTATCTAATTAGATTCTTTGCAAACGTTCATGTAATTGTGTGATACTTGGCTTCCTTTTTGGTACATGTACTGCCCTTCTCTTTTCTTTAAGCTGGGTAAAACTCCTTTGTCTGAAGACCAGCATGGCACAGAGATCACAATCCAAATGTGCAAACCCAGGAAAATGGAAAATAATTCCTAATCTTTTATTCCTTTGATCTGGAATTTGATCATGGAGCGATGACCATTTAACAAAATTAAAGCCTAGTTGTACAGAATTAAACCAATTGAACCCATTTTAATTCATTATTTTCTTTGGAAAAGAATGTGACTTGCACATGAAAAGTTAGTAGTGCAATCACTGTGACCTCAAAGGAAAAGCATTGAAGACACCACTAAATTATAATTTACTTTCATATAATGCTATCACGACATGGGTGTTTAAATGTAGCTTTTGTGGGTCAGGCCTGGAGATATTTCATGTACTCGATTATTACAATTGAGAGGAAACAACGTTTTGCTTCAGAAGGTGTTTCTGCATTTTGTTTGATGAACTGCCAAACTGCTTTATGTTGCTTCTGAGTGTGGACATATCAATGCTCACTCCTACTTTAGTGGTAATTTGTGTCATTGGAGAGGGAAAATTTCATTTGAGCTAACCTGAGAAGGTTTTACTTCAGTAAAATTCAGACTCCTGAGGAACTCCACTAACATTAGCATCCCATTTTCCACCTTGTGCATCAATATTATCCTTTGAACGTGTAAGAAGAAACTGCAGTTCACACTGTATTGTTTATCCAAATCCTGGAGAATAGGAAATTAAAAGGGCTATTTAAACCTTGTTTGCTTCAGAGTTACACAAAAATGTTAGCAGTTTGTGATGGTGCCAGCTGAAAGGCAGATGAATAAAGGGGTTGTTATGAGTGTCCCTTTGCATAATAGAACATTCCACAGGATTAGCAATTAGGATATAAGGATATATGGGGCAGAGCGGTGGCACTGTGGCTAAGGATCTGTGCCTGTGGCTGGAAGGTTGCCGGTTCAAATCACATGGCTGGCAGAAGAATCCTAATCCCCTGAGCAAGGCCCCAGCTGCTCCAGGAGTGCTGTATAAATGGCTGACCCTGCGCTCTGACCCCAAGCTTCTCTCTTCCCGTCTGTGTGCCTGTGTGCCTGTGTGTCTCATGGAAAGCAATCTGGGGTATGCAAAAAGACAAATTGAGAGAGTTATGTAAAAAACTTTTTTTTTGTGATGGAGTTGGGTGAACTGACGAATGATAGATCCAGAGTGAATTTAGCATTTTGTCTCTACAATGTATTCCTATAATTAATTTGAATTCTCCATAGTTGTTGAGTAGTGCTAATTATATAGTAGTTGGAAACTGGTACAGAGAATAAAGCCATATTTCCTCAGAAAACTACTGGCATGCCTTACAAAGGACATATACCTTCCCATTAAAGGGGAAGTCTGGGTATTTATAGAGGTGAGCCTGGTTCAGTGTTCAGATCTACAGGGCATCATAGTAGCCCTGAGGAGTTCCACAAGCCAAGAACAGTGACAGACCACCAAAACTCTCATTCTAAATCTGGTCAGATGTTTGACTCTGGGTTACACATTGCGGCTGGGGAATGCCATTCATCACTGCTGATGCTACTATAATGGAATTTTAATTGCTTGTGGATTTAAAATGGTAAGATTTTTTTTATACTGAATTTGAGTTCAAGCATTCCATTTTCTAATGGAAGGCTAGTGAACAACTTTCAAGGTACCACTGCTTTCACTAGAAAAAATGTTTTCAGATAGCAACTGATTGAGCCTGCCTCTAGGTGACTCTCTAATCCAAAGTTTCAGTTTTATGCAGTTCCAGAAGGTGAGGGTCCATAGATGTTCATGTAAAATAGGGTATCCCACTGCTGGTGAAATGAAACAATAAAAATAATAATAAAAATAATAGATGCTGTTTTATTAATCCACTATGTTCCCAAATCCTCTTAAAATGTCAAGTCATATAATTATATTAATAATTACTTTTTTATTGGTGTTTTTGATACAGAAGGTTATCATGATTCTCTCTTTAACAGTTTTGTCAGCTGAGGTGTTTTTCACAGAAATGTGTATGTAACTTTGAGAAGTCTATTCCTGAAAAGATTGTATTACTATGATTAAATTGGCTTTATGATTGAGAAGCATTATAATCTCTATATAGCTATCACTGTGCAGTGCCTTTTAAGCAAAGACAGCCTTTAAAATAATCAAGTAAATATCAAAACGTCGGTTTTCTTCTGCAGCCTTTTTAATTAATTTCATTGTCAGGACATCATGATTAAATACAATATCTGCACACTGTGTTACATGCTTGAAGATACTAACATTTTCTGAAATGAACAAAATGAGAAATGGAAAACTGCAAGTTTATGGGCAAATGAAAAACTTTAGGCCATGCCTTCACTTTCTTGACTTTCCAAATTAATGCCCTGCAGTGACATATCCTCAATTTAAAAAATAGCATTTCATATGTTTTGTGTTGGCTTCATAGCATCCTGGATTTCGATAATGTTTTTTTAAAGAACACAGTTTAATAGGCAAGTCTGTGCCTGTTTTGTATATATATATAGCTGCAGGCAAAACGTTAAAATCAACCTCAAAATGATCCTTTGCACTTTAAATAATTATGTGCTATATGTGAACTATAAGAAACGTCAATCAGGAGTTAATCGAAAACACAACTGATGTTATGTGTTATAGTAATGGCTTACAAATTACAGGCTAAATTTGTACTTCTTAGGAAAGCTATGTAATACTAGTCAGAAGAATGGCAAAAATAGAACATCCCAAAAAATTATATATATATACTGTAATTATATAATTTTATTAAACTATAAAGAAAGAGATAAGCAGGGGTGCAAATGAAATTTCCCTACTATTTATGTAAGCATATATTAGAGGATTAATTGTTATGAAATACATAAACAATGTGAGGTTTGGGGGTAGTTAACAATTGGATGTGTTTAACGATGACCATGCTTTTTTCTAGCTGATTTTCAGCGTAAACCTTTTCTGTTAATGTGCCATGCGCTGTAGTGCTTAGATGAGCTAATTAAAAACAAATATTCTAAAATGTGTTGATTGAAATTAACATAAGTCTCATGCTTGGGCTCTTGCTTTCAACATACATTGAGTCCTGTTACTTACATTTTATGGGTTTGAAACTGGATCAAGTGACGGTGACTGGGACGTCCCAAGCAGCGATGCACATTGCGGCTCTCTAGCTCATAGCAAAATAGTGGCTTCCTTAGTATCTACAGGCCTGCCTCAATGAGATACAGTATATGCCTCTTCTGCAGTCAGTTGTCAGGAACCAATAGGTTGAAAAGGAGGATCCTTATGTTTGTGACCATGAACCCTGTGGAATTCAGAGTAGCACAGGGACAATATCCGAAACACGTAATCCAGAGGCTTGGTTGATAGGAGGAGCAATGAGTCCAGTAACCAAATAAATCCGAAAATGATATCTGAAAAGCGTGGATTGAAAAGGCAGGAGTATAGATCAGGAACCAAGAAATCAGTCGAGAAGGTCAGAACGTGCACTAGAAAAACTCTACAGGAGGCTTTTCAATAGTGAGCGTGGGTTGGTGAGTGAGAGAGGTTTAAATACTGAAGGTAGAGAAACGTGATTAGGAAATTCGTTCAGAAGTGAGAATCTGTGGAATCTGGTGCACGTGAGAATGTTGTGGCTTCAGTGGAAATGAAAGTGAGAAACAGACGGTTTGTCAATGCCAACTCGTCTGTGTTCTTATTTCTGTGTTATAGCTATGATGAATGAACCTGTGTCCTTTTAATTTCTATATTTGTTACTTTTAAATTGCTTTAATTACTTTTAAAAGTGCTTAAACGTTTTTTTAGGGAACTTCTGTGTATGAACTGCAAAATACTTTACTGAAGAAATTAAGATGAGGGTCCTTATTTTCATTATGGGCATACAGTGAAGTAGATTGACAATTTGCCAACAACTGGACCTCAGGGAAAATTAGGCCTTATAAATTATTTTAATTTCATAGTGTACAACATACTGTAGGAACCAATTCCAGGATGCACAATTCAAATTCACTTTTCTACAGGCAAACATTTAAACAGGCCCACAGGAAACCTTTCAACGGTGCGAACTTGAAGAAAACAATGCCTAATCTACATCAACACATCGACTGCCCGACGCGCGGAACAAACACGTTGGACAATGTTTACACTCCCTTCCAGGATGGTTACAAACCCCTCCCCCGACCTCCTTTCGGCAAATCCGATCATGCCTCCATTCTGCTACTTCCCATTTACAAGCTGAAGCTTAAACAGGAGACGCCAGCGTTAAGAACCATTTGACGTTAGTCGGATGAATCGGATTTTATGCTAAATCACTGTTTTGCTACCACTGACTGGCAGATCTTCCGCGAAGATGACGAAAATAATATCAATCTGTATACGGACTATGTCACTGGCTACATCAGTAAATGCATTGAAGACGTGGTTCCCAGGATTACTGTTCGCACATATCCAAATCAGAAACCGTGGGTAAATGGCGAGATACGCGCCAAACTGAAAGCTAGGACAGCTGCTTTTAATTCTGGCGATATGGATAAATACAAAAAATCCAGATACGACCTCAGGAAAGCTATCAAAATAGCTAAATACAACTACAGAGTAAAATTAGTCATATTATCACGGCTGCAACACATGGACCATGTGGAGTGGTATACGCACCATTACAGACTACAAAGTGCAACCCAGCTATGTCGCACAACAATCTGTCTCTCTTCCTGATGAGCTAAATTCATTCTATGCTCAGTTTGAGGTCAGTGACGCAGATCCAGTCAGGAAGATTCCAGAAATCCAAGACAGAAACCCACAGATCATATCCAGAGCGGATGTGTGTAAAGTTTTTAAAAAGACCAATCCACGCAAGGCTCCTGGCCCTGATGCCATCCCTTGCCACGTTCTGAAGGCATGTGCAGACCAGCTGGCAGATGTCTTCTCGGACATATTCAATCTCTCCCTAGCTCAGTCTATAGTTCCTTCCTGCTTTAAGAAAATCACCATTGTCCCTGTTCCTAAGAAACCCTAAGAAACCCAGAGTCAGCTGCCTAAATGACTACTGCCCTGTTGCACTCACATCAATTATCATGAAGTGCTTCGAGCGGTTGGTCAAAGCATACATCACCTTCTCACTGCCTGACACCCTAGACCCACTGCAATTTGCGTATCGCCAGAACAGGTCAACAGAAGATGCTATTGCCACTGCCCTCCATGCTGCCCTCTCACACCTGGATTAGAAAGGAAATGCTGATTATTGATTACAGCTCAGCATTCAATACCATAGTGCCCTCAAAGCTTGTCATCAAGCTCCAGGACCTGGGACTGAACACCTCCCTCTGTAACTGGATCCTGGACTTCTTGACAGAACGTCCGCAGGTGGTGAGGGTGGGCACCAACATATCCTCTACCCTGACTCTAAACACTGGAGCCCCCCAAGGCTGTGTGCTTAGCCCTCTCCTCTACTCCTTATTTACTCATGATTGTGTCGCCAGGCATAGCTCAAACTCCATCAGTTTGCGGACGATACAACAGTCATCGTCCTGATCACAGATGGTGAAGAGTCTGCGTACATGGAGGAGGTATAAACCCTGGCAGCATGGTGCCAGGAGAACAACCTCTCTCTGAACATCAATAAAACTAAGGAGATGATTGTGGACTATAGAAAACACCAGGGAGGAGATCACACACCTATCTACGTCAGTGGGACTGCAGTGGAAAGGGTCAGCAGTTTTAAGTTCCTGGGAGTTAACATCTCAGAGGACTTAACCTGGACCCACCACACCAACACCGTGGTCAAAACAGCACGGCAGTGCCTAATCTTTCTCCGTAGGCTAAAGAAGTTTGGCATGCCATCACATATCCAGGCCAACTTCTACAGGTGCACTATTGAGAGCATCCTGACTGGTTGCATCACTGCCTGGTGTGGGAACTTCTCTGCCCGGGATCACAAAGTACTGTAAAGGGTGGTGAAGTCAGTGCAGCTCATTACCGGCTGTGAGCTACCAAACATCCAGGATATCTACTCAGCTAGATGTCTGAAGAAGGCCAGGTCCATTCTCAAGGACCCCAGTCATCCCAGTCACAAACTGTTTTCCCTCCTACTGTCCGGTAAATGGTACCAGAGCATTCTGTCCAAGTCCAACAGACTACGGAACAGCTTCTACCTCCAGGCAATAAGACTGCTAAATAGCCAAACTGCAGCTCCTTTAGCAAATCACCTGTAATGGCTACATGGACACACAGTTTTCACTGTATTCAGCATAACTGCACTACTTGGATATATTGCATACACCATGGACACATAGCAGCTCTACTCATATTGAGTTTTATTCCGTTTCTATTACATCTATTATTATGTAACCTTATTTTTATAACCTTAATTTTATGATTTTTGTGTTTTTGTTATTTTTGTGATTTCTGTGATTCTTGTGATTTTTGTGAGCTCACAGAAAATACATTTCATTGCCAGCAACTACTGCTGCACGCTGTATTGTTGTGCATTTGATAAATAAACTTTGATTTGATTTGATTTGATTTGACATTTAATACCTTTAATACATGGTATGAATTGTAACTAGTAATGGAAAATGATGTAGAAGTCCAATCAAATCCTGACTTAAATCTAATAAACAATCTGTGGCAAGAGTTAAAATTGCCATTCATCAGACAGAATTTAGGCATGTTTGCAAAGAAAAATGGGTGAAAATTGGTGAATTCCAGTGTACAATGGTGCTGGAAAGTTATCCAAAAAGATTTGGATGTGTTTGGTACAATTTGAACCAGGAGAGGATACAGCTACTGTAGGAACGCCAACTTGGAAGTGTTCTAAACAGTCTGTGGTGTCAAAGGGTGTACTTAGAAGTATTTGGACTTCTAATGGGAAAGTGTAGAAAATAAGTCTGTACCTGTTAGTTTGGGATTCAAGCCTCATGATGGAAGCTCCAGTATTCCTAAAAATCTATAAAAATCAGAGTTGTATGCTTCTTCTTTTCTTTATTCTTCATTTCAAGGAAGTGTTCTAAGTAAAACATTTACTGTAAGCAATTAAGTCATCCAGTCGGGAGAATGATTAGTTTTAACTGCCATATTACAAAAGTAGGGGGCCGGTTGTTCTCTGTCTATCTGCTATCTTTTAGTGCCTAGTTTGCTTATACAACAGCTGCACAGTTAATATCAGGTTATGTTCAGTTTCATTATTATTTTAAAATACATTATAATTTGGGTTTAACAGATACTTAACAATGCCCTGCTGTGGAGATAACTTTAGGCAGGGCTTTTGTTTACTGATGATAAGTGGAGCTGTATTTTCCCTGGAACACTCTCCCCTGTGAACGGATGTCTTTATATGATCCAGCTCTGGCTGTGATGCCTCAATGGTCTGAGCTACTACTGTTGTTTTAAGGCAGCTGTTCAATCCCTTAGAGTGCAACTGGTCAAGGGTGCTGTATAGCGGATATTTCAATTGTTTTGTTTTATTTTTTCTTGGAGCTGTTGGGCTTAATTTATTCAACACTGTTAGCCTGACTTCAAGGCTGAATTCCCTCCAGAACTAGGGAGCAAGAAGGTATAATTGCAACAGTAAACAGTGCATGGTGCTGGAGACGCAGGTAAGAAACACAGAGAAATGGTAAATTCATTAAAATCCTGCATAGACCTGAGCTTCATAAATATGCATGATAACACTAATACAGAAAGACAGACCTTTTTTTCAGTTGATACAGTTTAGGACCAGCTTATGTTACTCTCCTGCAGAAGAATGGAGAGACAAAGTGAACTTTAATGAGGATGAAAAGAATGTGATTGTGAATTTTCATGGTAAATTTTATTAACTATATAGCGTACTATATACTAAGCTATATACTGGCTAATGTATATAGCTTAGTATATACAGTATACTAAGATATATGTATAAAAAGGGCTGTGATTCTTAAACGGTTCACCCAATATAGACGTAAGTACTCTCGAATTAAAGCTGACATTTTCACTCTTACCTCATAGCCATTGTTTTGTTTCAAAACCAATGTGCAGGAGTAAAGAGCCAAAACAAAAAACAAAATGTGTCACTGTCCAAATAGTTACGATCTGCATTGTATAAAGGTTGTAATATATTTTCTGTCTCACATAGTTTTTCATTATTATCATTATTAATTATTAATTATCAGCAATTGTTTTCAAAGTCACTTTTTGATTAAAATTATATAGATTCTTTAAAATACTCTCTGTAATGCAAGTTTGACCTCCCATTTCAGTTCCATTATGTATATAATATGAACAGACTACATGTTTTTTCTCATCTTCATTTTCTCCTCCTTTTAATTGGTAAACATTCTTCTGCTTACTCTCTAGATTAACTTTATTTTTTACAGTCTGTGATGCCCATCCTAGGAAGATTAGTATGGTAGAAGCAGTGTGGTAGTTCAAGTAGGCAGCTGCGTCAGCATGTGTACAGTAGGCTGCGAAGGAACAAGTAATGGTTTATTACACACCCAAAGGTTAATGTTCACACCCAATGAAGGCTCCACAGCAGCAACATTGTGTTTCTTTTCTTCTCTTTTCAGCATGAAATAAACCTTTACTTGTTCTTTTGCAGACTGCAGTGTGTGTGTTTATGGCAGACAGGGGTGCATTCTAATATACATTTTTTAGGAAGCAGAATGATGATAAACACTATTACATTGGCTAAGTAATAAAAAATAACAAAAGGTTGTCATGCTCCTCCTTAAACCATTCTAGAAGTATTTTGCTCAAAGTGGCACCATGTACTATAGTTCTATGCTATAGTATAAGTAGGTAGCTGTGTCAGCATGCGTAGGCTGCAGAGGAACACATAATGGTTTATTCCACGGGTTTATTCCATGCTGAAAAGAAAGGAAACACAACCATGTACTGTATACTCTGATTTTAATTAAAAGGCAGCTCTGAACTCATAGGTAGCCAACTAAACATTTTGCTTTGCTACATTCGTTTTAGTCACTACATTATTGTAAAACATAAATTTCATGGTCTTCCTTATGCAAATATAGAGTTTGCTTCCTTGTACATTGCGAAATGTTCCTGAATGCCTCACTCAGGAGTATTATATTGTTATACAGCAGCAGGGCTGGTCATTTTGAATGTAATTTTAAGCTTAGAGAGAAAAGGCTGTTGTGATACTACACTGATTGCATATCACAATATTATTTAAGTGTTTAGCTGTTTATTGTGTTTAAGAAAATATTCACACAATCCACTAGGTACAGTATAACGTTTATCACTTACAACTGACTACATGAGTACTGTATATGTGCTGTATAATATAACATTCTGAGAATACCAAATTATTCATAATGACCTACTTTAATAACATTTCTTACCACATCTGTCTGTGCAATTATTGTCTGTATTTGCACGCTTTGTACCTACAGAAGATTCACCTACATAGAGTGTGTTAGTACAGTGGCCTGGAGATTTACCTGCACTCAGTGTACCTCCAGAACAACCTGTAAACCCATACTCAATGTACTTGAAAAAGGATGTATAAACTCATCTGTGCACATTGAACTTTTTAAAGACTTTGGAGATTCACTTGCACACTATGTAACTGCAGAAGGACATGGAGTATAGGAATAACCACTACCAGAAGAATTCACATAATCCCGCAGGCCTCCAGATTGATTGTAATCTCCGTCTTTGTTAATGATCCTCCAAGTGAGGATGTGAAATCTCATTTAAGGTGATAACCAGATCTACTGTGCTTTATGCATCACAGCATCACCAGTCTCTTTAATAGCCCTGGTCTCTAACTAATTAAATTAAACAGTGTAGGGTAACATCAAATATCTCTTTTTTCTAGTTCACACTGGATTTTAAATTGAGCCTCCAAAAGATTATAGACTCTTTGCCTTTCTTTCCTTCAGTGGAAGTTGTTTACCATTTTCCTGTGATTTGTTCATTTTACATTAATCACAGCTGAGAAACAAAAGAAATAAAGCAATTTCAGAAAGTTTTATCATGTGACATTTCCCATATCTTTTAATGCCAATGGAGTCTATACCAATACCAAATCTGAAAGAAAGTGTGTTTATATTATAAAAATATAGTATAAATATATAATAAAATATAGTTGTAGTCGAAATGTTTTTAATTTTGTGCAGTTTTCTGCTCATACAATATACTACATGCAGTTTTCTGCTCATACAATATACCACATGGTCTGATCACTGGATTGTGAAGGACAGTCAGTATGGATAGGTCTTCCTTAACTAGCTTGTTAAAAGTCTTTGAACAAGCAACTGCAAGAAGAGATACAGAAAAGCAAAGGGAATGGTGTATTAAGATGATTTGGATGAAGTTTCTCACGTAATATAAAATCACAAGTGATACACATTCAAGGTACTGAATGTAATAACAGTAACATAACTGCACTACTTGTATTTATTGTATATATTGCATACACCATTGACACATAGCAGCTCTACTCATATTGAGTTTTATTCAATTTAAAAAAACATAACCTCAATTTTGTGATTTTGGTGTTTTTGTTAATTTTGTGATTTTTTGTGATTCTTGTGATTTTTGTGAGCTCGCAGAAAAGACATTCATTGCCAGCAACTATTGCTGCACGCCGTATTGTTGTGCATTTGATAAATAAACTTTGATTTGATTTGATTTGATTTGATTTGATTTGATTTAAGAATGAGCTGGAAACAGAATTGGAGTGAATGATAATTTTGAGGTGCTTTAGTAGTGGAGTACCTCAGGTATCTGTATGGGGACTGCATTTCTCAATTTATATCACTTTTCTAGATTCTTTGATAGTTAAATTAACTGAGGTCTCATATGAAATGCATACAGTACAAATCTCATACCAAACCAGGAGCAGTAGCACACGCTATAGAAGCTGCAAAGACTTTCAACAGGACTTTGACTTAACTCAGGATTAGAACTTGGAACAGTTACTGTATGTACAATTTTGGTCACTGCATAAGATAATTGTAATTGAAATCAATCCAGTGAAGAGAAACAAGATGCACTCCAGTGCTTAAGGAAATGTTCTACACAGGCAGGCTGAAAGAACCAAATTCCTTTAGCCTTCAAAAAAGAAGACTTTGAAAGGAAAAGATTAAAGTTTTCAAAATCCTCAAAGTTGACTCATTTGACTTCTTCAAAGACAACAGTGAAATAGAAACCAAATGACACAAATGGAAACTATGGTGAAGTGCTTTTGTGAATAGGTTTTTCTTTACATTAAGGGTGGTAGGAATATGGAACAAGCTACCCATCCATGTTGTTGAAACTGAAACTGATAGTCTTCTTTGAAGAAATGGCTGGATGAGATCCTCAGTACAGGAGACACTACATTGCACAAGAGTGATGGAAGTTTGGAGCAAGCTACCCAGCCATATTGTTGACGCAAATACCCTGAATTTTCAAGAAATAAATGAATGATATCCTTGCAGCAGTTAATAACTAACTACCAACCTGTCTAGACGGGTGAAATGGCTACCTCTTGTTTTCAGACATCAATTAGTTCTTACCTATTTTATGCTTTTAATATATGTGGAATTTACATTTAAATAGTACATTTCTATAAGTGCAAGTGATACAGAATTTCAAAGCTGTATTTGAAATGTTCCTTTTGAACATTCCTTTTGAAAATGTGACTAAATTCACTGTTTAAACACATACTGATGAATTCTGTTACTAAAAGAAATGCCACTTTTGTTTTGCCTGCTTTCTGAATAACTTCTTAGAAAGTGCATACTGTGTATTTTATAAAAGAAAAGACTGTTTTAGTGATGTGGCACAACTGGTATGCAAACAGCTACAGTTATTGCTACATTCAGAAAAGGTGGAAGATTTAATTAAATACAGTAGCTATGTAACATGTATGTATGCTATGTATCTGCTAATAATGGTGGTAAAACTGAAAGAACAAAACAAAACAAAACTCTGCATACTAAGAGTTGTAACCCAATAAAGATGTCTGCATACCAATGTAATCATAGCCGGCCCAGTAACGCCAAATATGTAACGTTGCCATAGCCAAAATGTAATGTAGTGGCTCTCTGAAGGCACCAGTTCTGTAGGGTTTGGGCATTTACTGAGACAATTATTAATTGTAGCAGTAAATCACAAAGTTGATTCTTTTGATGGCTTTAGAATCCAACCATGCGACATAACTCAAACAACGCGCACACACAGGTACTAATACACGAGGATACATTTATTAATACATAGAATATGCATATAAACCTAACATTTCTTATCGAGAGGGTTATCAGAATACAAAAGATATATATTCAATCAGTTACAAAGAGTTACACATATCAAGAGGACATACGTTCAGTATATCATTCATTAAGACCGTTTCGTAAAGTGAACTTGGTTACAACTTCTACATTAGATACTCAAAACAAGTACATAACTCTTAGGAATTAAATTGATATCAACTGGTTGGGATAACTATTGAATTCTCGAGCTGTAATGCATTGAAGTTGAATACTCATCCAATCTCTGGGGATTCAGATCTCCTGCGGGCTCAAAGAAACAGTTGCAGGCTGTTGCTGTCCAATCCGCGTTCTCTGGCTGTGCTGTGCGGTTTGCGACGGTGCGCTGCAGATGCTCACTGGCTGGCTAGTTAGTGTTGGCTTTAACTAGCAAAGTTTGTGCACAGGAGAAAAGATGACTGTGGGTCCCAGCAAGTCAGGAAGAGGACCGGTTCGTTCCTGATGAAGAGCTAGTTCTGAATAGTGATTCAGCTGTCCACAGTTCCGACTTGTTCACGAGGCCTGCTGCTGGTGCTAACCTCGGGTGGATCCTCTGGTTACTCTCTGGCAACCTCCGCTCTAGACTCTTAGAACAAAGGAAAGTTCTGGCACTCAGACACACTGGCCGTTCCGTGGTTGTCCGGGCTGAGTCTCAGGATGGTCAGGAGGCGCGCTGTGAGAATGTCCTGCCCTTGGGAGCCTTCTGCTCCTGGGCCGCCCTGCCCTGGAATTGTCCTTTGAATTCCCTTTAGAAAAGTCCACAGAATTCTCCACTGAATCCTACTGAATCTTACTGAATCTCTGTGTTGCCTGTTATTACCTGGAGGAACTTCAGGTCATTGATTGGCTGAAAGTTCCATGGGCATCAGAGTCCCACGTGGGTTACTCAGCCCTACCAGTCCCTGATTGGTTGATCAAGGTGAGATATGAGTCACTTACTCCTGACACTTAGGAATGCAGTCCAGATGTCCATCTGGCACTCCCTAGACAGATAGGCGCCAATGGATGACCATTGATCATGATAGCCAGGCTTAGCTAAGTGCATCCCCCTTTGGGAGCTGTCCTTATCAAAGGAACCTTAAATCAGCCTGCATGAATAGTTTCTCTGTGGCTGCACCACAGAGATGAACAGAGAAATGAGGCCTAATTTGGGAAAGCTCAGAAACACTTAATTCTGCCTTATTAATAAGCCTCACCGCTACACCAAAAAGGCCATTCATTCCAGCCTGATTAAAAATATTGTTACAGAGAGTTATGAAAATGGTAAATATCAGGAATTGACCAAGCAGTTTAGTCAATAAATAAAATAATTATTCATAACCCCCAACTTGCAAGTGATTTCTCCATGTGAATTGAATGTGAATTCTTTGTTCTCTGGCACAGCTTTGGTGAAAAGAGTAATAATTTAGGCACATTTGATTAAACAAATATTTATAAACAAAGACAATAGAAGCACTACACTACACACAACAAAACACAACACACAAGTTTCTATATTTATAATATGAACAGACAAGACATTTCAGATGCCAAACATTCTAATCCCCAAGAAAACCCCATACGTTTACTGAGTATTTAACTTAAATAATGCCTACAAATAAGACATAAGCTGCCTTCTAAATAAATGCAATCAACCAGTTAAATCTCTCTTTCTCTAAACCTGGATGCCACAAAAGATATGGCTGTCTATTTCCCCATTCTAAAAATGCGCCTCGAATCAGGAAAAACCATCTCTAACAGGGGTATCTTTCACTCAGGAAATCCGAGTTCCCTAAAATTGAAGAATAGCAAGCTCTCTCTAGCAAGGCTTAAAAACTATGCTCCAATCAGGTTTTGTCTGTGAGTACAGGCACTCACTTGGCACAAGCTTCAAGTTCCAACTCCTCCTGAGTTCTCTCTTGTGGTCTCCCCTTCTTTCTCCTCTCTCTTCTTTTCCTCTCTCCTTGTCATTTCTCTTCTCTTTACTTCTCCCTCTCTGTGTTCTACTGTGATCTTATATAGTGTGCTTCCTGACTGCTCCTTGACAACCATTGACCCACAACTTAACCAGGTAAACCAAGGTAAACTTTACACTTGTTTATGATCAGGGGACTCCCTACATGTCACACACTTTATCTAAACTCTTAGAGACACTTACTAGTCACATATAGCTGTAAAAATATAGTGAAAAATGTTTAAAAAATCAGAGGTTCTCAATCTATACATTTTGCATCATAAATTATCTTACAGACAATGCTGTAAAAATCATTTCTCGTGCTTTCTGTTCGGTTGTGTGTTTGGGCATTATAGTATGAGGTAAAGGGGTGGATTGGAAAACATTTTTTTTTATCCTGTTAGCTTTACCATATGTCTCCCTGGTGCAGTGAGCCTGAAAACATTCACTATTTGACAACATCATTGTGCTGTACAATTAAATATTGCAGACATTTCAAACATACAATATTATAATTATGGTCAGTAGCAATATTACCCCAAAAAAATTTTTAACTGTTGTATACAGTAAAGGGTATAAGTGATTCCATATTATATTCCCTTTTAATCAAATTCTAAAAGTATGCTTGTTGACTCCGGTATCATGTTAGTTAAAAACTTCGATGCTTAAAATGTTTAGGGAGAAATGGAATACTGGTGTGTATTTTTTCTTTAAAGTACCGAGACCAGCCATATACTGTATGTTTATGTTCCAAAATTAATATTGTTTATGGCCTTCACACGCGTTACAGTATGCTCCTATTCTTTTTATGCTCAGCTACTAAGATTTCCCTTCAGTGGTAAAATTCCATATAAATCTACAATACTAAAACGGGCACAGTAAAGACATTTAAATCTTTCTACGTCCGACCAACGCACCACGAGTGCCCCTGTCGGTCAACCAATCACGTACCGCGGTATTTTGCGTCAACGCGCGTCACAATGCGCGAGGCCGTAGCCAATTACCTCCGGTACGTGTCTGTGCCGTGAATTAATAATTGTCAGATGATACACAATACATAATTATGACTTTATACATATGTTTCAGTAGGAACATGTGCATAATTATGTATTGTGTATCATCTGACAAGTGAAGTGAAACACAAAGATTGTAATATATTTCTGTCACATCCATGTTTTATTCCAAATTCATGTTACTGTTGTGTATATATATATGATTTCAACAATAAACAATTCCACAAAGAGATGCAGTTGAATCTCTTAGGGAATAAGGGAAAAAATGTCAGGAGGGAATATTTTGAAGAAGCACCATTTTAGAATACACAGTAGTAAATATGCTTATATAAAGTAGTACAACAGTGTTAACTGCACTTGCAGTTCTAAAAGCTGTGATAATAAGAGTTTAGTTCATTTTGGCCCTAGTTGAAATAATGCTTACAAAAATAATGGACAGTTTGTATTGCTGTTTTCACTGTAGTTGCTCTGTTATGACATACTGGTAAAAATATTTATTGCAGTTGTACAGTGTTGCAGTAGTTGCAGTTTTGTTTGACAAATCACTAAATTATGCACATTTTATATTTATTTCACAACAGGACTGTAGTATTGAAATTTTGTAGTCAATGTAATTAAATTCCAGTTGTTTTACCTGAGAATGTGCAGCATGAAATGATCACACTTGTGGAAACAAAACACTACATTTGCATTAAATTAAAACATGAATTAATCAAGCCATTGCAGATTGTTATGTTTGCAAAATGAGGGACAACCTTTTTAATTTGGAAGTGCCTTATTATGTAGATAATTTCAGCAGTAAAGTATCCAGACATTTGGAAGCTAGTTAGAAATTAATTCTGCAAACCTACAGTCAGTTCTACTGGCAATTATAAACACTCAAAGTCCTAGTAATTAGCAGTTTTAGTGCATGAGTGTCATAGGCTAAAATGAGAGGGTAGAGAGGTTGTTTAAATAAAAACTCAGAGTGTTGCATAGCTTAAACTTTGAGTACAAACTGCTTTAATTGGGGAAAATTACAAGGCTACAACAGATGCCATAGTTACAGCACAGTCATATTCTGCAATATTCTAAAATCAAATCAGATAAAATATATTGTTAAATATGTGCAGCATGAGACTTTTCAGAAAAAAGAAGAATTCTTCTTATCTCAGGAGAGAAAAGAATATGGCAGACCAGTTACTAAGTTAATGTTTTAGTCTTATTAACAATGTTCAGTGAAAAACGCAATTAGCTTTTCTAATCTCTGCTCAATTTTTATAACTATGGCAATCCTACACCTGTAAAGTTGTGACCCAGTTTAAAATATCCACTATATATATTATTATACAGTGTATACATATATACCATAGCGTAACCACAGTAAAACCCAGGGAAATTCTGATACACTCAGGGAAAGTATATAAAGTCATGTACGAAACTGTGGCAAAGTAAAGAAAACAGTGTGCAATGCTTGGAAAACCATAGAAAAAAAAACATGCAGATGTACAGCGGTTAACTTTGATCATGGTATACAAGGGGCTTTTTAATATATACATCAAAAGGCTAGATGTTGAACGCATGATGTATCCTTGCAGTCAGGTCACACTGTAGGCAACTGCACAAAAATCACTTTCCCTATCTGTGTCATCACTAATGTCTTAGCACAGTAAAACAGAAAACTCTGCTCCATTTGTCTCCGTCAACAACAAAGATTTATGTATTCCTCCTCCTTTTCCCCCTAATATCACAAATCTGTTTCATATGGGTAGATTCTATGTGCCAGTACTGGTTAACTGGCAGTCCACAAAATTGTTTTTGCTGCAGGGAATTAGGATTTTTCTAAATATACTTGGCACCCAGGATGCCAACTTTACAGGATTGCCCTAGAGTCTCTCAGAATTAAAGATTAATCTTCTATCTTCTATTGCAGATTACCCACTGGGTTTTAAAAAAAAAACTACAAAAATGTGTTATTGATTTACTGATATTTTGATTTTAAGTGTTTTTTTTTAAGTTTTCTTTTTTTCTTGCCAGATTGATTGACAAATAAGAAGCCATGTTATACCTATGTAAACCTGATCATTCATCTTGTCCTTCATATTAAGTGGAGGAACATAAACTCTGAAGAGATTTCAACACAGTGTACTGTAGTTATTTTTATTTCAGTTGTTTGTTTCAGTGTTGTGGGAGTTTGGAACAAACAACCCAGTTGTTGAAGAAAACACCCTGGATTATTTCATGAAATGCTGGATGAGGTCTGATGAAGTGCTCAACTAGCTACGGCGCTCATCCTGTTGTCCATGTGGGTCCTAATGCCCCAGTATAGTTATGGGGACACTATACTGTAAACAGGCGCCATCCTTTAGATAAAACGTTAAACCGAGGACTCTCTGTGGTCATTAAAAATCCCAGGGCATTTCTCGAAAAGAATAGGGGTGTAACCCCGGTGTCCTGGCCAAATTTCCCATTGGCCCTTACCAATCATGGCCTCCTAATAATCCCCATCGATGAATTGGCTTCATTACTTTGCTCACCTCCCCACTGATAGCTGATGTGTGGTGAGCGTTCCGGCGCACTATGGCTGCCGTCGCATCATCCAGGTGGATGTTGCACATTGGTGGTGATGGAGGGGAGTCCCCATTACCTGTAAAGGACTTTGAGTGAAGTGTCCAGAAAAGCGCTATATAAGTATAAGCAATTATTATTATTATTATTATTATTATTATTATTATTATTATTATGAAATGGGTTATATGTGATGAATGGCTTCCACTCATTTAACCCTTTTTATGTTCTAATATGTTTGAACAAACAATTTAATATAAGTATAGTGCAAATATGTTCAAATAATTCTCAGTATTTTATCAAATATGTTAAATATGTACTTCCTTTAAGAAAGTCCTGAGATGAAGTCTGTGTAGATACTGTCCTGAAAGGGCTTAGTCCAAAAGGTTCAGATTGTGTTATATTTCCATGGGTGTGGCACAAGAGCCCATATACTAGGACTTGATAGTTTAGGAAGCTAAATAGTTCACCTGGGTTAAGCATACCATTTGTAGTATTGAATAATTGAACAGTATGCCTTCTCACATGGGTTTAATTTGTAAGGTTGCACATTTTCACATGGGTTGAATTAGTGGTTTGTGTATATAAGGGTACAGTATGTCAATGAAGTTACTGAAGTACTTTGCAGTGAAGTCCCTCTCTTGACAGTTAATGGTAATTATGAAAAATAAATAATGCTCTTTTATTATTAAAATTATAATTATTTTCAAAAATTGTCAAGGTTCCTTCTAGACATAAAATGTTCAGCTGTTACTTGTATAATCTAGTTTTGTCGATGTGTGCTTGTTCCACTGCTGAGTTTGAGAGTAATCTATTGGTTTAATGTTTTCAATACCTTTCAAGGTTTAAAATATGTATATCAAGTCCCATCATAATCTCCTCTGTTCAAGATTGAAAGAATTTGGTTCTTTTATCCTATCTGTGTATGACATTCCCTTTTAAACATAGAATTATTCTTGTTGCTGTTTTTTTAACTCTGTGTTGTGCAGCAATGTCCTTTTTATAGTGCACTGATCATAAAATCGTATATGATATTCTCAATAAGATTTTACAAGTGCATTTTGTAACTTTAACCTTACTTCTTTTGTGCAGGTACTGTAAATTCTATGCACTATGTGCTCTAACATTTTGTTGGTGTTTTTAAAAGCTACTCCAGCAATATAAACTCCTATGTCCCTTTAATAGGTTGCTTTCTCGCAGCTACAGATGCTGGAGCAGCACTGTCAGACCTGAGCGCTGACAGTCAATCTGGACAAGACCAGAGTTATGGTTTTCCAGAAAAAAAGCCAGACCTCCATTAGTCTTCCTGAAATCGTCGGATGAACGAATAAAAGCATCTTATTAAAAACACCTTTGCGTTTGTTTGGTAGCTATATTATGTATTTTTCATATGTAAGATATAATGATGTGTTCCCGCTTACACATCGCACGACTTTAAAAGCTAGAAAAACAGGTTTCGATTCACATTATCTGGTGAGCCATGTTTTGTCAAAAGACAGCACAAAAAAAAAACAGACATTGTGTGGTACAGAACGGAGCTCAGTCAATTCAAACAAGTTCAGCGCTGATTCAGTTTAAAAAAAACTGCAGCGGACATAAAAACTCCCTTGCTTTTAACAGAGCGTTTCATAATTGCCAACTACGAAATTTATTTAAACTGCGACACTTATCATTCAACCAGAGCTCGAAATATCACAAGGATCCTCTAGAGCACAGCAAAGACTGTATTAAAAGTATACTAGTGACAAACTAGTATACTTTAGATATTTTTTTCTGAACCGGGGAAAATCTGATCATGTTTCTCTATAACAATAATAAAAACATTATTTTACATATCACCTTTATGTGATATCACCTTAAGGACAGCACATACAAGGGTTAATTGCACAATGGAACGCGCAAAGAAATTTAATATAGTCTTCTTTAGGCAGGGGCAGGAGTGGATCGCAGAAGGCATAATCAGCAAATTAGGAAAACAAAGAACAGGACAGGTGAGACGTTTATCCAGAGAGCGAGTGATCAGAAAAAGGAACAGCTGTTACGCCCAGGTTTTAGCTCTCTCTCTGCTGAATGAATAAAAGCATTTTATTAAAAACGCGTCTGCGTTTGTCTGGGTATTTACTTTGTAATCTGTGGTTTACATCTACTGTATTGCTTTGAGATGCCACTTTTAAAGGTGATATGTAAAATAAAGTTTTTTATTATTGTTATAGAGAAACATGATCAGATTTTCCCTGGTTCAGAAAAAAGACGATTAAAATCTGTAATCTTTCCACTTGTATGTCATCGGAAAATACAAGAAGTTTCTGCTTTGTGTAAGGATGGTATCAAAAAATAAGTGGTGAGAAAGCTGTGCTCCTCAAAGCTCTGTACAGGATAAAAACAACAGCAATAGTGTTAAGCTGGGCAAACGATTTTTTTTATAGAAATACAAAATGAGATATAATGATGTGTTCCGGCTAAGACATTAACGAGTACAACCCCCCTCTATGCGGGAGTGCTGGCTGTGACGAATTAAACCGGTTTCACAGGTATTTTCAAAGTAGAAGGGGGAGAGATTTCCAGCGAAAGACACCTCCCCCCCTCAAAAACCCAGTAAGTACAGTACTTACTAGTTAAGAAAGCTAGGCTTCTCAATGAAATCGCTTTAACATGCTAATGCGTTGGTGTAACAGTCCGGGCGTGGCAAGCTTCTAATGTCAACTCGACTCGATTGGAAGACAATGAACATATTCTAGCCCTAAATGAATTAATAGCAAACATGGTTTACATAAAAGACATTTTTCCAAGAAAGTTTATAATAATACGATCTATAGTTGAAATCTGAGCCTAAATATAAAGAAAAAGCATTTTCAGAGAGCAATCACGCTATGTTTATGTAGAAAAAGCGACTAGGTTTATGAGCAATCTAATTACTTATTCGTTTAAAACGCTATATAAAATAAAGTTTATTATTAATCTGCTGGACAAAGCGGTGAACACTATTATGGATAAGACAAAGATAACGATCCTGATCAGTTTGGAAATCTGTGTACGCTGTAAGGTTTTTACTTCTTAAACTTTTAAAATACACGTTTCGAATAGAAATAAATCATCTTCCTGTTACAGTATGTACAGTATAGCAAACCAGCACGTCTTTTTTCTCAGAGGGGTTAGACGCTCGGTTAAAAGCAAAGGAGATTGTCTGTTATAGTGGACATAAAAACAAGAGTTTGCTGGCATTATATCCTAGAAGACACAGATCGGTGCCAGACCAGGAGAATGCCCGCAGCGTAATAGAAAATGCCTGATGAACTAGGGATTGGACAGTTTCCAAGTGCTTGTACAATCAATGGAAATGTTTAAATAAATGTGCAAAAGAAATAAAATAATCATTTATTTCTTTATCATATTGCCTATCTAATGTCCTCTCTTTGCTAGTTAGTGGCTGTGTTTTTGCGTTGGGTAGCAACGGGTGACTGTTCTCAGGCGGAAGATGTAAACAGCTTAATTTTCGTGTTTATATATAATCGTGTTTATAATAATTTTTTAAAATTAAAATTCATTCCATACAGCAATTGCATATTTGGGTACCGTTTCATAAAACTTTCATGCTTAAAATGTTTAGGGAGAAATGGAAGACTGATAATGGAATGGAATGGAATGAATGAGAAGTGTCGCTGTTTATATAATTTTCGTAGTTAGAAATTATGAAACGCTCTGTTAAAAGCAAGGGGGTTTTTATGTCCGTTGCAGTAAAAAAAAATGCCTGACAAAGTAGGGCTTGGACAGATTCCAAGTGCATTTTTGCAATTTACGTTGCATTGTCCATTGTGCTGCTGTAATACAGTTTAAAATAAGTCTAAACTGTATCAGCTTTATCTATGGGTTGCAATTTAGAAAAAGTCAAAAACCGCACTCAAAATGCAATTTAGAGCTTTCTGGCAAGAGGAGACGCCCAAATTAATAATGTAACATGCCACTGTTTGTGCATGAACAAAGTTATACTGCTATTTCCTTAGATACGCGATTAAAAAAATACATTTTTTGAATCCCCGGCGGAACATATTCCATAAGATTCAGTGCTTTTATATATCGCCATTAAAGGTGGCTTCTCAAAGCGCTTTACAGGATAAAAACAACAATAACAGCAACAACAACAATATCGTATTTCATTGCACTTTGAAAACCAAGTAATAACTTAACTATATGTGCAAACATTTTATGATATGTCGCTGTTGTGAATGTCTGTGGAGTGTATCTTATTTGCATGTCTATCCGTCAATTCAATTCAATTCAAGGTGCTTTATTAGCATGACAGATGGGTACAATCGGTGTTGGGTATTTACTTTGCTTTGAGATTCCACTTTTAAAGGTGATATATAAAATCAAGGCTTTAACTTGCTTTAACTCCGCAATGTATTTAAAAAATAAAAACGATTACAATCAAATCTTTCCACGTTTGATCCCAAGATCCCAAGAAAAATAAATCTAAACGGGGAGAAAGCTATGCTGAAAGTTTATTAAGATACTTAGAAGACAAAGATATCAATTTATGTTGCATTTGTCTGATTGTGAATCAAAAAACACATATATTTAAACCCGCGTTTGCGATTTAAATCAAAACGCGATTTAAATCAATATAAATGTTTATATTGTAACGCCTAGGTGACTATTCATTGTTATTAAAATGACTTAAATTCGATCATGTTGTGATATTTAGAAATATAAATTTGTTTGGTGCGAGTGAGGTTTTATTTAATCTCTGACCAAGGGAAACGTTTCATTTTTTCAAATAAATGTTTGGTAAAAAAAAAGTCATGGTTCCACAGTGGGATTCGATCACAGACCGTATGACATGGGAGTCAGGAACCTAACCCACAGCGCCACCGGCAAGGTCACATGCAGAGTGCTGAAAAAGCACTACGGAAACATTATCAACAGACAATGTACAGTGTGTATTATTCTTGTGTTGCGGTACATGAATATAATTATATCGTTATTAATTTCTTTAGATACGCGATTCCATATTATATTCCCTTTTAATCGAATTCTAAAAGTATGCTTGTTGACTCCGGTATCACGTTAGTTAAAGACTTCGATGCTTAAAATGTTTAGGGAGAAATGGAATACTGGTGTGTATGTTTTCTTTAAAGTACCGAGACCAGCCATATACTGTATGTTTAAGTTCCAAAATTAATATCGTTTATGGCCTTCACACGCGTTACAGTATGCTCCTATTCTTTTAATGCTCAGCTACTAAGATTTCCCTTCAGTGGTAAAATTCCATATGAATATTCAATACTACAACGGGCACAGTAAAGACGTTTACTCTAAATCTTTCTACGACAGACCAACGGACCACGAGTGCCCCTGTCGGTCAACCAATCACGTACCGCGGTACCGCGCGTCATCGTGCGTCACAATGCGCGACGCCTCCGGTACGTGTCTGTACCGCGCACTTTGAATGGCTGCATCTGTAATATACCCTCACCCTATTAGAACTTTTGTTCCTAAAAACTCTGATATCAAACTAAAAAGATAAAAAAAAATATATAAAAAGACTGACCTAATTGATTTAATTGAAATCCTGCCAATAATTGGGTCAAAAGTAAGAAGAGGTTGGTTATCGTCCGTTCAGTTGCAGGTCTCTAATCGCAATAAGTGTCCAATTAAGACAAGTTCTTGCTATTTCTAACCTTGCTGGATATCTAACCACTTTGCACTTGATTTCATTATGACGCATAACACAGCAGCATTCCACTCACAGAACTGTAGACCTTGTGATATGAGCTCACATAAAGAAGGAAGAACTTTCAGAAGAGCTCCATCCACCCAGAAAGACAAATGTTTCTTCCAGATTTCACTCTCAATGGCTGTGGCTGCTTACATTCCCACCTGCTCTGGTTTCTTCCGTCATAATATAAACAGAACATAGGGGACAGAGTAAATTTGTACCAAAATCAATCAAATCTGTTTTTTGAGACGAACAGCTGCCATTTGTTTGTATGATTCATGAAACAAACATTACTTAAATGACTACTAAATGAAATGTCACTACATTTTTGTTAGGTTTTTTGATAGTGTGAAATATATGTAAATGTACAATTGATAATATGATAGGTATTCTTGACTTTTACATAGCCCTCTTAGGATATGTGAAATTATAGATTGTTTTTATGTATAATTTGTTATCACATTGGGTAAGGGACTTTATTATGATTCATTCAATATTCCCATTGCATTAATTAATTAATCAGGAACTAATCAGGAGCACAACGAAACCCCTCTGCCAGAAAAGTAGTTAGGAATGTTTTGCCTTTGGTAAAAACACTTGTTCACATGTTCCACACTATCAATGGAAAGCTGAATGTATTCCCTTCACCCTGGAGATTCTAGCCCAAGGAGGCAGAGCTGTAGTTTCTGAAGGTGGGACAGAATTAAGAATTAAGTTTATCAAGTTCTTTGACTCACCAGTACCATCTTACATGTTCTACTAGTGAGCAGAAAGACTTATAGCTCATTTAATCTTTTTTTGTTCTTTTTTTGTACTTTTTGTTAAGCGCTGAGAGAATCTATCCGGGTGGGAGGAGAAAGACTGTTTCTCAGGCTTTCCATCATATGATGAGCAGTTTTTAGCTGACCATTTCTTCTCCATTGGAGCTCTATAATTTCTGTTAAATATCTGCCATTATCTCCAAGTAACATAGTTAATCTAATTAGCATTCTCTTTTTTTTTTTTATTTTGGTTTCAGGAGAGAGTGCTGAAAGTAATTGAATATCCTACTTGGAGTCCAAGGAGGGGACAGAGCGAGATCTCTGTAGACAATGCGGTGAAGTGGAAGGGAAGGAAAGACACGAGAGAACCTTTACCCCCCTCCCTCCCTTGATCCCTTGCCCCACCCCAGACCCCCCACTTCCGCCCCCTCTGCTGTTGAAGATGCACTGTATGGGATTGTGAGGCGGCAACACAAGTGCTGACAACACACCGGTGAAGCGAAGATGCGGCCATGGACAGGTTCGTGGCGCTGGATCATGCTTATCCTTTTGGCCTGGGGGACCCTGCTCTTCTATATTGGAGGCCACCTAGTCAGAGACAATGATCACCCCGACCGTTCCAGCAGAGAGCTGTCCAAAATCCTGGCCAAGCTAGAGCGCTTGAAACAACAGAACGAGGACCTCCGCAGAATGGCTGAGTCTTTAAGGTAAAAGTTAAGCTTTGCTTTTTCAGGGCCTAGTGGTTGTAAAGTCCCTTTATTAAACTTATATGTGAGCAATTGGGTACCTTTTAATGAGAAATAAGCCTTTTAAAGTATCCTCCCTGTGTAGAGATTAGCTTCTGAAATTGGAAATACGTGCTAGGCTAATGATTATCCTAAGAGTACAGATCAAGAAGGTCATTTGAAAGTTTTTGTGAGGTACAAACAATGAAGCAGAAGGTTTGGATTTAACCTGCTAGACATCAACTATCACAGCCTGGTTCTTTGTAAAGGGTAGTCAGGTGCAGTGCAGAAAACATTGGAAAATGACAGAAAAGTCTGAAGTCCTAAATTTTTGCCCTGGTAAATTTACTGAATTTCCATTATTAACTTTGTTAACTAAGAAAACAAGAGAATGCCATTCAGTAGGTCTTGTTGGTTTGGTGGTGATGGCAGTTCTATCTACTCATGAGATTGATGCAAAATATGGGAAAGTCACAAATATTGTTCTACATGTAGAGATGCCATCCCCCACCTAGAATGTGCTCCAAAACATAGAGGTAATACATTTGTAATAAACTTAGAGGTTATGTGTGTGTGGACTGGACATCTAAGCAAAGTTTCGGCATGGCGAATTTAGGGCTTCACTGCCCAAAGAAGATGGATAGGGAGATTTGCATTTGTGATATATTAGATTTTAGTGAAACAGTGTCATCTGTTTTACTTTTCTTAAAGTCTACTTAATATGGAATATTAATATGAAATTGTTTAATTAAAGGGAATTCTTGGTAACTGAAAATAGAAGTAACTGAAAAATAACATTATTGATATTGATGCATTAGTATAATATTTTTTATATATATATAGCTGGTAGTAGTAGCTAAAAATAAAAAAATAAGGTAGCCAACAGTATTCTACTTTCTTCATAACCATTTTCTGCATCAAATTCTTTAACTCGGTCACTTGCTGTAGTTAATTTTGGAATGATTCAATGTAACGTTTTAACTACATTTCCCATAACACTGGCAAGGTTTACATAAAAAAATAATAAACAACATATACCTGAAGAAGCAAGACAAGTTATGTAGGAAAACCACCAAAGGTGAAGAAGGAGCTTGTATTTCTGGGAGATGTAGTTTCCCAATATTTTTTTTTCCAAGTAGTTTTTAATCGGCTTTCTCACATGTCATTTTGGAATTATCTGTTCCTTCTTTGATCAATTAACTTCTTCATTACACATCCCTCCAAATATGAACATTTGTTTTTACACGTTTTAGAATTCAGTGATATTAGTCAATTTGAAATGAAATAATTTATTACAGTTGTCCACTGTTACTCTCATGTAATCTGTGTTACCCTCATGTCAGCAATCATACTTACCGTATAAATTTATTTGTCTAAAATAAATACTATTTTAATTACATCTATTTTGTTTGGTTTGCATTACACAAAAAAATAAATATTATATAATTTGCTAAAATGTATGACAATTTTCATTTTAAAAGTGAATTTTGTGTGAGAAAAAGATAATGATTTTTTCAATAGATTGATATATGTTTAATCTACAGTATATTCCTCTTAAAATAAAAACAAACTTAACATAAATAAAAATAACATGGGTCAAGGGAAAATCCGTGAGATTAGAGGAGAGAGCATTTCCCTCCCCCTGCTCCAAATGTTGCCTGCAGTTAAATTGCATAAGAGGTGTCTTTATCATGTAAATTGACCCATTGGTGTTTTTTTTTTTGTCAATGGACAACAGAGCTACCATACTTGGAAGGGGAATATAGTGAACAATGTGTTTATTCCTTTCCCTTACACATTTTATTATTGTTTTTATGTGAACAGTATAGAAATGCAGAACAGAAGTGTATGAAAATGTACCAGTTTCAGAAAATAATAAAGTCTATTCAGTTATTGTCTGTGTTCTGCCGTTCTGGGTTTTTCCCAGTTCCGTAAAGATTCACTTTAATCAGTTCCCTAAAAATTCAGTGAGCACAAGAGGTTCTGTTTAAAGTGCATAAACCTTACATTTGCCACAATTTATTTATAATATGTTGTTTTTAGTATATTTCTGAGTAATTTATGAAAGTTTTAATTCACTGTTTTTTATTGATATTGTTTTATTTTCAAAACATTTTCTGGTTTCAAAATATTTTCTGGTTCTGCAAGAAATTATAACATCAGTCATTTTAATTATCACGCTATAAAAATATAGCTTTTTATTTGGTTTGTGGCACTAGATAAAAAAAGAGGAAAAAAACATTTCACACTCTCCCACACATTCCGTCATCCAATCAGAGTGACACGTTGGTGGTTAAGTGGTAGAATTATTTTCTGGGTTCGATTCCTGGCCATTACACAGGCTGTACTTTCTTTAACAAATGGGGCTAATGAAGACTCTCTATAATAATAATATTACAAATAGTATGGATGATATATTTATATATTTTTTAATTTTCAAATTAATCAAAGTATGTTCAATATTAAATAATATAAATCTAAATTTAGTAATAACCTTGTATTAATAAATTGTATATTTATAATTATAAATAAATGGAATCACCTTTTGAATCAATATTGCAATTGGTTTGAATAATAGAATACAATGTAATAGAAATGCATTAATTTAACAATGTATCTGATTTGTAGTCATCTGTAATAAATCAAACATACAGGTTGTGAGAATAAAAGCATGTTTAGGTAGTAACAGTGAAAAGCAGGGCTCATAATGTTTTTTGCAAGGACAAACTTGCAAAAGTTCTCCACCATAGTACAAAATTGAGAACCTTGCTATAGGGTGAGTAAAGAAAACCTGCTTTAAAAGTTTTTAAAAACCCATCCATCTATTCAATTATTTTATTAGTGAAGAACTTTTTTCACCTGTTTAAATTAAAAAAAGGACTGTAGTACTGAAAAAAATTCCAATTCCAATATGGAGATATTGTATTCAAAATTTGTTTAGTTATCCAATAAAAATATTTTCAAATATTACTTAAGACTGTATTTGTGATATGGTAACATTGTTGTTTTGCAGATTTGCTGACTGGTAAGTCAACTTATATTGTCCCCCTAAAAAACATACAGTATTTATTTTTTCCTATTTCCTGGTACTTTCCATTTTTATGTGTAAGGATTGCATTAAAAATAGTACAATACCAGTCTTTTAATGCAGGAAGTTGCTCATTGTAATGTGGCTTGAAAGATAGGTTGAAACTTTAAACTTCTATGGAATTGCATATTTATTTAAAATATTTAGAATTAATTAAAATTTAATTAAAAAATATTGACACAACTAATATGTATTATGCTAGTTAAATATTTTGTAAGAAAATGCAATTGTTCCCTAATGTTCCTATTTAAGTCTAAAATGACTTGCGGTTACATTTGGATGTTGGAGACAGATTTAATGTTTCCTTTCACACAAACACACAAAAATACTGTAAAACCAAAAGATCCACCCCACGCCCACCACCTGAACATACTGAGAATGCTATCCAGAGTGAATTACTAATAATAATATAATGATCGGTTTCTATACATTAATGTTAGATTGAAGCCATTGGAGATTGGTAAGCAATTGTGATTTAGTTTCCCGCTACTTGATTCCTGTGTCACCAAATTAGAACATCAGGGAAACTGAATCTCTGTTATCTCATATCTCATATTTTTATTATATTTTATTGGATGTTTTCAGTTTTATGTAATAAAGTTAGAGGTTTTGTGTGTGTGGATTGAACATCTCTTTATTAAAACGCCTCCTAAAGATCCTTTATTTAAATAGTATCTGTTACCAAAATGCATTTTTAGTAAACTTAGCTTTTTGTTTAAGCATAATTACACACAAGCTAGAATACGGCATAACTGCTATGTACATGAGTTAATACTGCAACAATTATTATTCAATAGGTATTAATGCAAAATGTTTGCGTATGACCATATAAAGCTGAATACCACAAACTCAAAATAGGATCTGTATGGCTGCGTCTGTAATCTAGCAGCCTCAATAGTCCAAATTTCTGATGTTAATCCACATGGCTGACATGATGGCCATTATGTTGTCTAAATGCCTGGGTTTGACAGTTTCATTTTTTACTTCTGGGCTCAGTAACTGTTCACATTGGGTAGACAGACAAGCCTTTACTAATATTAAACTTAAAATAAAAAATAAAAAATAAAACTAAAATTAAACATGCCTTCACCAAAATCAAATTTCTCATTGTGATGTGCTAAAAAGATGCATTTTATGTGCCCTGAAGCTTTCTGTTGTTTAGCCTCACTGAATGTTTTGGTGTGTGTAGAAAAAGAGCAAAAGTGATTAAAACCAATTTTCCCATAAGAACTTTCCCCATACAGAAAGGATGTGTCAGAATCCATTAAAAAGTTTGTTTGCACACCATGACACATAATTAAGCAACACCCATTAAATTTTGATGTAATCGTTCCTAGGATCAGCCCCATAGACAGACTGTTCCTGCTAGAGCACTTTATCTCTGATGGTTGGGCTGGTTAGAGATGAATGAGATAGATAAGGCTGAAGACAGGAAGGAAAATAGGTGCCACCAGTGGCTTGAAAGAAAAGATCTTTATGTGCCTTTTCAACATCTTTGATAAAAGTGGTGCTCCATTTTTCTATTGCAGGTTAGAAAACCTGAAAAATTAGCTGTATGCATGCTTATATCTATTTTATTGTGCTACAATATGTCTTTAAAAATATCAGCCTGTTTCAAAAGCTAACCATGTGTACTAGTAATGCACCATGAACTTTGCCATTGTCTACATACTCACCCATTCTTAAATGTTTAGAGAACTTGAATTATTATACAATATTATGGTTATATAAAGTATTGTGTTAAGTTTTATGCTCAGGTGCAAGGTGGTGGGAAGGATCTGTAATAAAACCATGTAGTCTTTAAATTCACTGCATTAGAACTATTACCAGTTTCCTTCACTTCCTGACTGATACCAATAAGTTGTCTATTGCTGAACAGACTATTCCATTACCCAATCTAAACTCTTGTGTTATTATGTTTCCTATTGCATCAAAGGTACTGTATTAAAGAACCTGTATATTTTAGTGTGCTGTTGCTAAGACAATTAAAGAAGCATTCACACTTATGGGGGTCAGTAAAATTAGGCTGACTAAAAAAAACTGAATAAAAAAACATTTTCTGTTCAATATTGTTCCCCATGTGAATGTAGTAAACAACAAAGGCCTTTTGAGCATAACTTGAGCATTTGTCTTGACTCCAGAGCCTGGTACAAGCTGGCAGCATGCTTCAGTAAAAACGACCTAACAAAGCACAGACTGTCCATTCCCCATGGTCTGAATTAATCCAATAAATCCTGCAGGTTTCGTGACATTTTAGCCAACCACTCTACCTATGATTAAAAGAAACGCTCATATTTCTAAATATTGAAAATACCAAGTTGCAAGGTCAGCTTTGGAGGTGTTGTTTTACATTGCCTCTTTTTATGTTTGCTAGGATGACTGTTCATATACAAGCAGCCACAGCAACCAGTGGTGAATGGATAATGGATAGCATTTTCATTTTTTCTAACCATCTTCAGATCAAATTCCTTCATTAATCATTCATCTTGGATTTCTGATCCCTACTATTTCATCTTTAAAGATCCCATAGATTTGTTTGTAAACTTATAGGTGCTATAAGACAGATAACTATCTTCCAGATGCTAATTCTACCTGTTTTATATAAGCTGCTGTGTCAAGTCAAAGTTATTATCTCCAGACAACTTTTTCCTCCTTGTTAGGGCATGTCAGTGTGATATAGTTCACTTTCAATAGTGAACCAAAAATATATATGCATCTTACAGGAGCATCCCTATGGCTATGGTATTTTTTTAAGAGTAAAGACTCTTTAATAATTATGGGCGTGGATATTAATAAGCTAATGCATTATCACAATGCTTGGGAGTTGAAACTGTTTCTTTTAGATAGATACAGTACACTCTCTCACAAGGTTACATAAGTTTCTACTTAATTGTAAATTGTAAATTTAATTGCACCTAAATTTAATTGCACCTAAAAACACCCTATGGCTTCTATAATATAATTTTTGTAAAGTTTACATTACATTCTAAAGAACAAGTAGTGCGACATGTTCCTTCCATGGATGAACAGTGTGGAGTGAGCGTGATGAAGGTACCACCAGCATCCACAGCATCCATTGGGGCTCTGTTTTACACTTCAGTTTAGCTCCACTCCTGTGATCGTGTGGCAACTTCTGCATATCATCACTGAACATTGTAAGTAACCAATACTGCAATCATGTCATGGAAGCACTCAAGTGATTTTATTATTTCTGTTATTTAGTGTGTATTTTGTGTTTAATTACTGAACACTATTTACTTTTTCCATCTGCTTTTACCATGACGTGTTGTGGGGAGAAACAACTGTTGGTTGACTGCTGATCCGAAGGCTCTGTGAAGGGTAATGCCATGTGTTCTCAGTATCTCTTTGATGCCCTCAATCCAGGTTTTTCTTGGTTGGCCTCTTGCCTTGTATCCTGACATCCTACAGTTAAATGCTTTGTATGCCAGTTGGTTAGTGGCCATGCGAGCAAGATAACTAAGCCACCTGATCTGCTGTTGCTGTTTACCTAGTGGTGGACTGGCGTAGCTCCCATCATTTCTCTAGTTCTTTTATTTTTGATCTTGTTGAAAGCTCATTTCAGGCATTACAATTCATAGGTCGTGAGTTTACGTTCTAAGCTCTTTGTCAGGGTTTATATTTGGCACTGGAATGTCAGAGTGGGAATGAAGATAGAATTTGTTTAATTCGTTTTCCCTTTTATCCCTAGGAGAAAGCATTGGTGTTTCAGAAGAGGTGCAATGTACTGATACTTGACATTATTCACTTTCTGTATTCTTGTCTGTTAAGTCTTCTATCTAATGTGAAGATGCTCCCGATACTTGATACTTGTTGAAGCCGAGTGCCATTAATATTGATATTAAGGCTGCTGGCTATTCTGCTCACCTTCAGCATTTCGGTCTTGTTTATACTGATCTTCATATTGTACTCTTCACAAATATTATTCAGTCTATTCATATTTGTTTACCAGGTTTTGGTCATCAGCAAACAGCATCTCAATCAAGGCTTCTAGTTCTGGGTTTGCCCCTTTGGTAATTTGGTCCAAGTACACAAAAGGAAAAGGAGAAGTGACAACACACATCCTTGACTTACTCTAGATTTGACTTCAAACCAGTATATGAGTCCATTTAGGACTCCAGTTGTTAATGTTGACAGCTCTGATATTATCCAGGAGCTGTCTTTACACATTTCCATTTTCCAATACCCTCCAGAACTTCTCTGTTTACCCTGTTGAAAACTTTTTATTAAACAATTAATACCAAGTTCTGTTATAGGCTATGGCCTTCTCACTCAGTTGGCACCTGTGCATACTTCTTTTCCTAAAACTCATCTGTGCATCACTCAGTAAAGGTTCCACTTTGTACCTACTACGCTGCTCCAATATTTTTGCATACATTTTCCAGTGTGGCTTATTAATTATATTCCTCTGTACATGGTTACAGTCTATCTTATATTCCTTCTTTTTCCAAATCAGTACGACCACTTCACGCTGCCAGGTTTATGGATCCTTTCTTTCCTTCCTTGCCTGTTGGAATATTTTAGTCAGCCACGTGATTCTGATTTCTTCTGTTGTAATTCTGTCCACTTTGGCTGCTCTGTTTATTGGTCTGGTCATAACTGCCTATCTAACTTCAGATGTAAATATCAGAGGCTCTTCTAGTCCTGGATATCTAGATTGAAAAATATACTAATTGTTTCTTTTGCTGGATGGATTTAGGACCCACTAAATTACTCCTGCCATGTTCTCTTGATGCTGTTTTCATCAATGAGGGGATTTCTGTCCTTACAATTTATCACTGTTGTTGGATTATGTGGTTTGTCTCTTAATCATATGGCTTTCATGCTCTTGTAAAACTCTCTGGTTGAGTGTTTCCACAGCTCTTCACCATATATTTTCATATATCACCATATATCTCCTATGATAATTCTTTGACAGTTTGAACCGTTCTCTTACTATGTTGTCTTGATAGTCTATATTTAACACAAACTTCCTCCAATTTTGTTTTCACCCATTCTTCATAAAACGTCTTTTTTTTCTCTGAGCCACTTTCTCTATGTTGTTCTACTGTACCATGCCGTCTGATGTTTCTGCCTTGTCCTAATTTCTTTATTCCACATATCCTTCTGAGTGTTCCTTTCAGAGTGTTCTTAAAAACAGTCAATATTGTTCTTAATTCTTCTGCTGTCATTTATTAATGTCATATATCATTTATAAGATAAGATCATTTTTATTGGCCATGTGCAATTTCTTTTATTAGGAATTTGTCTTTTTCATATACCCCAATTTCCTCTACATGAGACACACAGACAGGGAGAGAGGCTTGGGGTCAGAACGCAGGGTCAGCCATTTATATCGCGCCCCTAGAACATTTGGGGTTAAGGCCCTTTCTCAGGGGCCCAACAGAGTAGAATTCCTCTGCCAGCCGCAGGATATGAACCGGCAACTTTCCAGCCACAGGTGCAGATCTTTAGCCACAGAGCCACTGCACCACCCAAATCACCCACCGCCCACCACCCAACACCACTCACACACCACCCACCCATCGCACCGCCCATCGAAATAAATTGGATAAATTGTATTTTATGCAATTTCTGTAACATCTCTCTCCACTTCTTGCATTATTTCTTCATTTTTAAAATTTCTCATATTGATTTGGCTAGCTGTCACTTTTCTGAACCTCTGTGGTCTATATCTGTACATTCTTGTGCTCATCATGACTGGGTCGTGATTGGAATAGATGGGCTACAATATTACAGCACAACTGTGGAAAAATGACTCTACAGTGTAAGTTATCATCATATGACATAAGAACTTATAGTAACAATTGTCAAATAATTTATTATTCCAATATTGGATGACCATTTATTTAAAATGCAAAACACAGTAAGAAGAAAAAGCAAAAGATTGGGGGAAACAATATATCTGCATCAGGGACGCCCTGCTGCATACTTACCTTTTCTTAGTGGTTTCATGAGTACTGTTCTTTCAAGGAGATAATTGAGTGTACTTCAGTGAACTGTGTCAAATTGAAAGCTTTTCCGCTTATAAAGGCAACTGAAAAATGTACAGTACTGGGCATTTTTTTTAAAATAGGAACTTATCCTTAAACTTATTAGATTTTAGCCTGTCATAGCAATTACTTATATAAAATTAATGTAGACATTAGCTAACTTCAAAGACCAAACATTTTTGTAAAAAAATGATAAACGTGTTTTGTTAGGTTTTCATACACATTGCTTACCTTTACAGGCAAAAAGTACACTGCCTCACTTTTTTTTTCTGTCTGGATTGCCCTGTCATCCTGTTGTGTGTATCATTCACTGCTTTACTTGGCTTCCCAACTTGCTGCAACATCATTAAGATTGACAACTGAAGACGGCTCCATAGCCAAAATGTTGTGTTTCTTTTCTTCTCTTTTCAGTATGAAATAATCTTATACTTGATCCTTTGCAGCCTTCGCATGCTGATATACAGTAGCTACTTACTTGATCTACCTAATCATTAAGATCAGTTTGTCCCTCTTTTTACCAAGTTTGCACTTATCTGGAACATCCACTAATCCCTGTAAAAATACATTTTTTATCATTTTTCATGGCCTGCTGTCTTGCTCTTCTTTGTGAAGAATTTATTAAAGCTTCCACTGTGACCACAAGGATAAATCTGAAAGACATCCATAATATTATAAGAATTGTGTTTGGATAATTTTAAGTACCTTATTGTGATGGCAAAGGTAAGGTCACACTAAGGTATATATATTTTTTGAGATAAGACACAGCATGTGTACTGGTCAGTTCAGGTTTCTGACCTCTAATGATGTGTGGTCGGTGCCCTAATCCAAACTGTGTTAGCCCTCATTCTTAGACTGATTGACTGAAGTCATCTATAGCTATTTCAGATTCAAAGGCATTCTTCTTTACTAACGTAGTGAAATGACGTATTGGCCTAAACATTAACAGCAGTAAAAAAGCTGTCCTCCTATTAAAAAAAAAAGAGCTGGGCACTTACTGTACATGAACAGGATCAGAAATATAATTGAAAGGACAGACATATTTTGTGTTTATTTTTTTTGCATTAGTCCACTAGAAACCCTAATGTATCATTTCCACCTCTCTGATAGACACTGGGTAAAAAAGTTTTTTTTTAATGGTTTAATTCTATATAAAATTAGATTAAAACATATCCTCAGTGATGCCCACTAATGTCAGTAAAAGCCATTAAGCCTTGACATTACACGGTGGCACTCAAACCAGTTTGGCTACTGAAGATGGATAGTGTTTTTTCTTTTCCTTGTTCTGAAAAATGCAGTTAACAATACAGCTGTTGTATGGAAAAAAATACTTTTCACTTCACAATATTGTTATGAGAAAGTAATCATAAAATCGTATAGTTATCTTGTTTTAAATTATGATAATGTTCTTGACATTTATAATAACACTACTAGTAGAAGGACATCTCAACACACAACACAACAATAGAAACCTTATTTGAAACAATATTCTCAATACAATAATTTTCCATTCCATTTTTTAAATATGTGACAGCTATGGCAAAGTAAAATAAAAGGCAGTACCAAATAAAAGGCAATGTTTACAGTATATTGTAAAATGTTCTGCTTGAATTATATCATATAAACCAGAGCTTAGTTTGGTCTTAGTTTGGTCACCATGTTCAGTATTTCTTATGGCTTAACATCCTAACTTTACTCACAATGAATACTTGCAAACGCATTCACAATAAAAATAACGTAGCTATATATGTGTGTGAAATGCATACAGATGCAGCCATTCAAAATGCGCGGGCGATACCGCATTATTTTGCGGTGCGCTTTACGCAGTCTACCGCGAGTTACCGTCAATTCTCCTATAATACTGCAAGCAAAATAATAGTATCCGGAATTTCCGCAAGGTGGAGCTAATAAAGCTCAACCTCTCATGTTTGAGCTGTCACCATCAAAGTCTTTAACGAAGATATTACTAATAGTATTAATAATGAGTGACCTTGGACAAGCTGTAAACTCAAAGTATTGCCCTGGTCCACATTCTTTTTTTCATTGACCGTCTTTGTAAAAGTAACACCACAGCATTTCGCAATCACGCATTTGTTTTCAGTCATGCAAAGTACAGTAATTTTTGAGAATCGATTCACCATGCCTTTCACATGCTCATAAAAGAGATTGATTTAGGAACATAAACATATTACCGTATGCAAACTGTACTGTATACAGTATGTATATGTATATTTAATTTCTTAACTGTGCCCGTTTAAGTATTGAATATTTATATGGCATTTTACCACTGAAGGGAAATCTTAGTATCTGAGCATAAAAAGAATAGGAGCATACTGTAACGCGTGTGAAGGCCATAAATGATATTAATTTTGGAACTTAAACATACAGTATATGGCTGGTCTCAGTACTTTAAAGAAAACATACACACCAGTATTCCATTTCTCCCTAAACATTTTAAGCATCGAAGTCTTTAACGTGATACCGGAGTCAACAAGCATACTTTTAGAATGTGATTAAAAGGGAATATAATATGGAATCGCTTATCTAAAGAAATTAATAACGATATAATTATATTAATGTACCGCAACACAAGAACACACGATGTACATTGTCTGTTGATAATGTTTCTGTAGTGCTTTTTCAGCACTCTGCATGTGACCTTGCCGTTGGCACAGCAGGTTAGGTTCCTGACTCCCACGTCACACGGTCTGTGATCGAATCCCGCTGGAGCCATGAATTTCCCTTAACAAACATTTCTTTGAAAAAATGAAACGTTTCCCTGAGTCAGAGATTAAATAAAACCTCACTCACACCAAACAATTTAATATTTCTAAATATCACAACATGATCGAATTTAAGTAATTTTAATAACAATGAATAGTCACCTAGGCGTTACAATATAAACATTTATATTGATTTAAATCGCGTTTTGATTTAAATCGCAAACGCGGGTTTAAATATATGTGTTTTTTGATTCACAATCAGACAAATGCAACATAAATTGATATCTTTGTCTTCTAAGTATCTTAATAAACTTTCAGCGTAGCTTTCTCACCGTTTAGATTTATTTTTCTTGGGATCTTGGGATCAAACGTGGAAAGATTAGATTGTAATAGTTTTTATTTTTTAAATACATTTTAGAAAAGTGTAATCTATACTAAAAAAGCTGTACACCACCTGCTATAAAGATACATATTGTAATACTTTCGGGTTCGGATAGGACAGACACAAGAACTCTGCTGAATGAATAAAAGCATTTTATTAAAAACGCGTTTGCGTTTGTCTGGGTATTTACTTTGTAATCTGTGGTTTACATCTACTGTATTGCTTTGAGATGCCACTTTTAAAGGTGATATGTAAAATAAACTTTTTTATTATTGTTATAGAGAAACATGATCAGATTTTCCCTGGTTCAGAAAAAAGACGATTAAAATCTGTAATCTTTCCACTTGTATGTCATCGAAAAATACAAGAAGTTTCTGCTTTGTGTAAGGATGGTATCAAAAAGTAATCTAAGTGGTGAGAAAGCTGTGCTCCTCAAAGCGCTTTACAGGATAAAAACAATAACAACAATAGTGTTAGGCTGGGCAAACGATTTTTTAATAGAAATACAAAATGAGATATAATGATGTGTTCCGGCTACGACATTTAACGCAGGAGTGCTGGCTATGACGAATTAAACCGGTTTCACAGGTATTTTCAAAGTAGAAGGGGGCGAGATTTCCAGCAAAATACATCTCCCTCCTCCAAAACCAAGGAAGTACAGTACTTACTAGTTAAGAAAGCTAGGCTCCTCAATGAAATCGCTTTAACATGCTAATGCGTTGGTGTAACAGTCTGGGCGTGGCAAGCTTCTAATGTCAACTCGACTCGATTGGAAGACAATGAACATATTCTAGCCCTAAATGAATTAATAGCAAACATGGTTTACATAAAAGACATTTTTCCAAGAAAGTTTATAATAATACGATCTATAGTTGAAATCTGAGCCTAAATAAAAAGAAAAAGCATTTTCAGAGAGCAATTACGCTGTGTTTAATTGCTTTTTTAATTGTGGCAAGCTTCTAATGTCAACTCGACTCGATTGGAAGACAATGAACATATTCTAGCCCTAAATGAATTAATAGCAAACATGGTTTACATAAAAGACATTTTTCCAAGAAAGTTTATAATGATACGATCTATAGTTGAAATCTGAGCCTAAATAAAAAGAAAAAGCATTTTCAGAGAGCAATTACGCTGTGTTTATGTAGAAAAAGTGATTAGGTTTATGAGCAATCTAATTACTTATTCGTTTAAAACGCTATATAAAATAAAGTTTATTATTAATTTGCTGGACAGAGCGGTGAACATTATTATGGATAAGAAAAAGATAACGATCCTGATCAGTTTAGAAATCTGTGTACGCTGTAAGGTTTTTACTTCTTAAACATTTAAAATACACGTTTCGAATAGAAATAAATCATCTTCCTGGTACAGTATGTATAGCAAACCAGCACGTCTTTTGTCTCCAATCAGAGGGGTTAGACGCTCGGTTAAAAGCAAAGGAGATTGTCTGTTATAGTGGACATAAAAACAAGAGTTCGCTGGCATTATATCCTAGAAGACACAGACTGGCGCCAGACCGGGAGAATGCCCGCAGCGTAAAAGAAAATGCCTGATGAACTAGGGATTGGACAGTTTCCAAGTGCTTGTACAATCAATGGAAATGTTCAAATAAATGTGCAAAAGAAATAAACAAAATAATCATTTATTTCTTTATCATATTGGCTAGCTAATGTCCTCTCTTTGCTAGTTAGTGGCTGTGTTTCTGCGTTGGGTAGCAACGGGAGACTGTTCTCAGGCAGAAGATGTAAATAGCTTAATTTTCGTGTTAAATAATTTTTTAAAATTAAAATTCATTCTATACAGCAATCGCATATTTGGGTACCGTTTCATAAAACTTTCATGCTTAAAATGTTTAGGGAGAAATGGAAGACTGGTGTGTATTTTTTCTTTAAACTACCAAGACCAGCCATACACAGTACAGTTTACATACATACAGTAATGTTTATGTTCCTAAATTAATATCGTTTATGACCTTCAGATGCGTTATGCTCCTCTTCTTTTTATGCTCAGCTACTAAAATTTCCCTTTAGTGGTAAAATTCCATATAAATATTCAAAACTAAGCGGATTAAAATGTGCACAGTAAAGAGATTAAATGATTAAATCTTTTCACTACCAACCAATGCACCACGAGTGCCCCTGGCGGTCATTTTGGTCAGCCAGTCACTTACCACGGTGCCCTACGGTGCCCCGCGGTGGCTTGTGGGTAGTTTACCATACCGTGGGTTTGTACCGCGCATTTTGAATGGCTGCATCTGTATATACAGTCTAACAGGAAGCATTGTGAAAAAAACGTTTATGTTACAGATCTTTATATGTGCCATAACAAGTGGCTTAATGGACATTTCCTGCCCATCAATACCAGAGTGAGCTGTAGGCCTGAGCCCTAGCCATTTTCCATAGCAACACAATTCCTGTTGCTGACAGTCCACTTTCATTTGTCTTCTCGGTGCTGTAGCAACTTAACATTCCAAGGTCTTGACAGTAACCAATCAAAATTCTGTACTGGTGTTCCTCTGACTAATGCAAAATCTCCAAGAAGTGGACACGTCTCTCCAGCAACTCCAAATACCTCATAAGCAAATCTGTTCTTGATGATTAAACAACATGACAATAGTACAGCCTGGGCCTCACTCCCAAGAGCGCTTGCTGCAAGAGCTCATGAATGATGAACAAGGGATCGATTGTGCAAATGAATGACAAAATGATATATGACCAGAATACATTCCAAAATGAGCCTAACAGACAATAATGAATGATCAGTTGAGTGAAAGAATGGCAATGATGCCTAATCAATATGTACCCAGAACTGAATGACAGGGGTGAGAGAATGAATAAATAAACCTGGAGGCAGAAACCTGAAGCGAAATTCATCAGGGGTGGAGAGAAGCCTCTCGATGTTAAAGGGCATTGATTCTTGATTGCAGAAATATTGGAGTCCCTAATGTTCTCTGAGCATGAAAGTGGCTGTAGTAGGAAAGGTGTAGGTACAGAATCAATTAAATTACTTATATAGGTTAAGAAATAAAAGAAACCTTCAATCCAGAAGTCCTTTTGCTAGTTTGCTAGTTCCGTGCACAGTTTTCACCCAGCAATGCCTTTGTGACTGGCAGACAGATCTTCCTTGCCTTACTGGAAGAAAGACAACCATTGTCTTTTGCTCTGCTTTTCCATATTTAATATTCACCTCTTTGTGATACGCAATACCCTTTATAATCTTGACCTCTCCCGCCATTTAAATACACAAAGGTCTTGTTTACCTGATCATTTTGAGAAGATCTGACCTCATCTAATTAGGGTCACTCAAGCACACCACCTGGAGATTGGTACCAGATGAAACCAAGTATGAAATTGCTCCCTACCATTTAGTTGTGTGCTGCATCCATGTTGTGGAACACTGAGATTTTTATAGCTGGATATCATGGGATACTAGGGCAGCAGGGGAATGGTAAGGTACAGTCTTGAGGTCTAGTGAGCACACAGTTGAAAGATAATTCACGTGGAGCATACATGCAGTGCAAATAGAAACAACAGAAAGCAATGTCATGTAATTTTCATCATCATCATCATTATTATTATTATTATTATTATTATTATTATTATTATTATTAGACAAATGCTTTCATCTTGTGCTTTGCATCCCACAATGTTTTAAAATGTCATTGACCACTGAAGCACAGCACCCACTGCCCAACAGATCAAGCAGAGAACTTAGAATTTGCGCTACATAATACGCTACGAATTGTGATGTGTCAGTCTGAAGGTAGCCCGTTGTGTGTCTTACTAAGAAATGTGTACAACTTGGAAAGATGCATGTGACTGCATTGTGAATGTTTTAAAATGGTTTGAAGATCTGTATCAGCTTATGAGTTGCAGAGAAACAAGTTTAATTTTACACTCAAAAGCAGAGAGAAGAAAAGCCAACTTTTCAGCTGGGGAGCTTTCTTCAGTTGTGTTCTTGAAAAATGTATTTTTCATTCTTTGTGTCAAAAGTTTTAAAGATTTGTCCCAAGGTTTATCTCTTGATTGTTCTTTTGAAATAGGGGACGTCCTTTTACATGTAATGCCACAGGTTAGGGAGCTCTTGCCTATGTAAGATCTTTGTCTATCCTGATGAATCTCGGGATTGCTTAAACATTGACAAGTGTTAATAAAAAAAATTGCAATGGAGTGTGTAACCACTTGATTCTGCTGGTTTATTTATTAAACGATACACACAACCATTTTAACAGTACAATTTTCTTACTATGAGAAGAACATGTTAGTGTCATTATACGTATGAAACAACATCCTCAGCAGTACTTCCAATTCATTTTTAAACAAAGGGAAATCATGTGTCATCTTGATGGTTGTTGAGTCACCTTCCACATAGCACTATATGAAATATCACTGTACCAGCTTATTTTGAAATTTACAAAACTTGTTATGTTGTCCTTTTTAGTAAATGCCCTTTGTACAACCATTAAGCATACGATTCTCTTATATAGTTGTATATCAGTATATTTGGCCTTCTGTTGAAGTCTTTGAAGATTGTCCTGAGGTCTTAACCTGCTTTGTGTGGAGCACTCATGGCCTTATTCTTCTCTGTTCAGCTTGCAGCCTCTGCTACTCCTGAGCTGGAAATACATTTGAATCCATTAGTGATTTAGTACTTCAAGCTTAGCAAAATTGCTTAATTTAAAAAAGCTTTCCTGCCTCTGAAGACTTTACATGAAGAGCTTTCGATAAATGCTGCTGGCAAGTTCTGAAAGACTGGAAAGGCTGACTGAAAGGCTGAATTGGTTATTTCTGTCTGACTTTTGAAAAACATTAGACCTCTTGATTCTCTGTGAAAATCACAATGGCTGCTTGTGTTTGCTGTATAGCTTCAGTAACAGCTACAGAGGGTAATGATAAATTAACATGACTGCCTTATCTCATTACCCAACTGTTACTGGCTGTCTATTTTTTGTCATGTATAACTGCATCAAGAGATTGTGCTTATGCATATTTCATTTCCAGTTACATGAAAAAAAGTTTGATTTCAGTTGTGGATTTAACGTATTCAGTGGTCTCAACAATATCAATGTATTCTATAGAAAACAAAAGTACTACTTAATAAAATTGTGTTTTAGGTGTTTATTCATGATTTTATATTAGTTCACTGTATTCCTATAGGGTTGAATATAAAGTATTACAACTCTTTTTGTCAGAACAATTCAAAAATTTACTTTTTTTACTCTGTTACAGACTAAAGTGTTCAAATCTGTGTCATTTTACTTTTTAGACAAAAATACTATAAGTCACCATTTATCAAGACTTACCTTATTGCTGTATATCATCCATACTGTATATACAAATACAAAAATGTGTTGTGGTGTGTTACGTCCCAGTGTGTGGTCTATGTGTGTTTGTTGTTATGTTCCACACTGCTGACCTTGATTGTTCTCCCTCCCCCATTGGCCCACCATTACACCACTGTTTCCAAATGACATCATCATCAATCAGCTTCTCAGCCAATCAGAGTGCGTCTTATTCAGTATATAACATGGAGGTTTTCAGAAGGGAGAGGCCTTTCATTTGACTTCGGTCCTGCTCGGCTTTGGTTATTGCTTCGTTTCGCTTCACTTCACTTCGCTTCGCTTCTGTTGGTTTCTGTTCGTTTCTTTGTACTTTCGTTTGTTTGTGTGTTTATCCTTTTTTACAATAACCTTGCCCTAACGTGTTATAAGTTCAACCTTTGTGTTCTTTTGTACCCTGTACCTGTTGTTTACTCTCGTTTTCCCTTATTTGTATTCCTAGTTCACTTGTGTTTTTGCGTGACCTTTTGTGTATAAGGTTAGTTTAGGTTGTTGGGTACATTCTACAGATTAGTAACACTAGTTTAGTATGGGTGAGTGCCGTTTGTCTTGTATGGTTTTGGGTAGTCAGTGGAGGTTAGCTAGAGTGTTGAAGACACCGAAGACGTGTGTTTCGGATTTTCTTTTGTAGTCAGGTTAGCTTTCCCTCACTTTCCTAGCCAGCTCCATTTTGTTTGTTATTTTCTTTTCTTTGGCACCACTCTTACCCCGGTTCCTTCCCCCTGTGTGTTATCATGTCTTACCAGTCACTTATTCAACTTAAAATCATCACTTTTTCACCGACCCTTAATATCATGCTTCCTAGTCCCTCACCAGAACCCACCTGCTTCCAAAAACTATCCTAAATGTTACACCCCTTTACCCCTAGACACTTGGGGTCCTAACATGGTGTTAACCCAGTGTCAACTGAAAATGTATAAGTTTATTCAGTTATCTGTTTTCACTATCAATTTTCCTTATATTATTTTTTATTATTATTTTTTGTTATTTGAAATTCTTAGTTGTAAGTAGAATTGAGTGCTTTTAAAATATGTTGTACACATGAAAAAAGTGAAACATTAACAATTTTGTTAATCTCACAAAATATTATAAAAATGCTGGGCCCTGTTTTAATGAGTAGATAGAGTAAGAAAGACCTACTGTTTCCTACTGTTTCCTGTTGGACACAATGTTTTTCTTATTGTTTATAAGTCTTTAGAATTCTGAGTGAGGACTGCAACCATTAACAATAGGCTGTATGACTGCTTCCCCACATGGCCATGAACTGAAGGCAGCACGTGCTGTTTTCTGAACAGCAATCAGTCTAAACGTCCAGAGTGCATAAGCATAAGGCTGAGTCAACACAATCATACATATTCTTCATGACCTTAGAGTGAATCATTTGGTATTTAACAGGCTGTTTTCCAAATTTGCAGTGTAAATATGTAATAGAACTCTTAGCCTTTATTTAGACTCACAGCATTTGAAATAAATGCACATTGGAGAGAGCAAGTGCCAGGTGGATTTTGGCATCTTACAGAGTTGTTTCACAATAAAAATCCCCTAACTCATTCTCGCAAATACTATTCCTGGGCTGTTGGGTGTTGGGCGTTCGTGTTACTAAAGTAATGTAAACCTATTGACTCAGGCTATTCTATTTAAATCACAGTTTTTTTTGCCATTTGGATGCTGACAAATGAAAGTAAACTTATAATATGATTGCTGAGTTGTATATGCTATATGAAAGGAATGAACATGCATTGCATACATATTGGTGTAAACTGTTGAATGACAGGTTTGCTCAAAATCATGAAGCAGAAACACATAAAATAACCAATTTGCCCCTCTTATCAAGAGAACAATTTCTTTATATAGATCCAGCCATTCAAAATGAGCGAGGTACGCTTCGTTTAAATGTGGTGGGCATACCGCAACAACTATTGAAATAGGATAATAGTATCCAGAAGTACCTTGTACAGCATTTGAGCTATTGCCATAAATTGCCCAGTTTCGAATCCCTTCACTGCTGAGGGACAATCTTTTTCCAATTAAGAATATAAATTGTATACTGTTTAGACTTTTAATAATTTTACACTGTGTATTACAGCATGTTAAACATTAAACATTAAAAAGTTGGTATATTTTATAAAAGCAAGATTGCTTCATAAATAATTTAACTATGCATAAATATTTTATGCATCAAAGTCTTTAACTTGGTAACTTACAGTGGGTTCTGGTTTTAGCATGCTTGTTCTAACATTATTAAGGTTATAATAACCTTAATAACCTATAATTCATAAAAAGTTATAAAGTTTTATCCTTTTCTAAGAATACGTAGTAAGAACACCACTTGCTGTTATTGTAAAAAAGATAAATATTGTACTGATTTAACATCACTTGATAGTTATATTAATATGGAATCATGTAACTAGGCAGCTAAAGTATCACAAGTTGACGTTTTGAAAACATTTTGACATTTGTTTCTTTATAAAAAAAATTCTATTGTCCTTGTAGTGGTAATGAGCATTGTAATGTAGCAAGCTGCACCCTGGCGGTTCAAAGTGCGATCAGGGCATTACTTTCAGTTTGTTTCTCATAGAGCCGAATGCATACACATAGTCCCCTATTATAGCTTATTGTGAACATGATGTGTCTCTTTCTGGTTTACATCTGAATTGAGAAAATCTATATTTTGTCTTAATCAAAATTTCAGCAGCCAGTAATCAGCCAACAATTTAACTTGGAATAAAAAAAAAAGTTTAAACTGTACTATATAGTACACCCCCTGGAACTGAACCTGGTCCGTCAGCGTCATTCAAAGGGGAATCAGCTGGATGAATTATTATCAGCAATGGTTTTGTGTTTAAGTATTTCTTCACGGAGGGAAGGGGGTTCTTAAAAGAGGGAGGAGGGAAGGGTTATTTTTTACAATTGCAAGTAATCGGGTAACAGCTTAGCAACACGATGAGCAAATTATTTTTTTAATTTTTAAAAACAAAATTAAAATTAAGATACAGTGACATGTTCCTGCCATTGCATGACTTTAAAAGCTGTAAGAAATTGGTTTAGATAGTTAAAAACCACTTTTTATGCATGACAAACAGGTGATTTTTTTTCTCGTGATCAGCTTAGAATCTTTGTGTACGCTGTAAGATTTAAATTTTTTTAATTAAATATTTAAAATACTTGAATTTTATAAAATGTGTACTGATTTAGAGAGATTACTTTTTTTCATACATAGCTGAGTATATAAAAATAGTTCACTATTATAGCTTGTTGTTGGCTAAGGTGTGTGTGTGTGTATCTGGATGAATTATTATAAGTGATGGTATTGTGATTTAGGATTTCTTCATGGAATTCTTTAAGTTAAAGGAGGGAAAAGTGTTATATTTTACAAGTTGTGTATCGCGTCTTCTTATATTTGTAAAAACATTCTAATTTAAAGGCAATACGGAATATATTATTCATAATTTTGTAACGAATTCGGGTTTTTGGGCTTGTGCTCTTGCTGTTCGTCCCGGTTCATCCTTCACCACATGGGCTCAAACTTGGGTCTCCTGCATAACTCAGCAGAGGTTTGCTGGCTGAGTTGCAGAAGACCTTCTTCAGCCCAGGCAGCCAACATCTGTGTTACGCGCAGGGGAGTAGAGGGCTGTACTGTCACCATGCTGCAACTGACTTGTACCATCTATATGCCTGCTGTTCGTTACAATATTAATAATGAATGACCATGGACGAGCAATAAACTGAAGAGTTAGAGAAGACACGTTGAGTCTTGTCTTTTCAGCTTGGAATTTAACCTTTACAGCGATACTTTTGCTATATTTTTTACATAGCTGGATGAGTAAAAATAGATTGGATTAATAACTGGAGTAAGAAAAGATATTTCACACATACTTTGAAAGTCCCTGAGGCATATCGTTAAAATTTCGGAATTATAAAAAATAAACCTTTGTTGAGTTCGCATGAGAGACAAAAGGTACCTTTTGAGAAGTGGTGTATTGCTTCCAAAGTAGGTGATTTTGACAAACAGCTAATTTTGCTTGAAGAATTTAAAATCTGTCTGTACTGTAGCTATATTTAATTGAGCAGAAAGTCACATTGCTCTTACAAGTGGCTGTGTTAAGCAGCGTTTGTGTTAACACACTACACCCATTTGAATGAGTTTTAATCAACTTTGTCTGTCCAGGGGGGTTGGCCAGAGTGATGCAGAGTGAAATAAATTACCGCCCGCACTTTTCCTTCCCCCCTGGTGTGAGGTAATAATGCAGAAAACAGGTTTTTTATTTTACTGGGAGTGTGAACATTGAGTAAGCACCGGGGCGTACAGTGAGATTAACACAGTGAGATTACTGAGATGGATAGTTTTAGTAAATTCAGTATGTTGACAAATATCTGAATTTTTGCTTTCACGAGACAAGATAAAATTCTGTCCAGCTGTGAATCAGCTATGTGACCTTGCCCCCATGAAATTTTTGGAAAAGAGGTTTAGTGGGCAGCGTTACTCACAGTGCAGTGCCCATAGTGTGTTAGTTTCAATACACTGTACAGTATAACAGTATAAAGCAAGTACATTCTTGCAAGTACATTTTTCGGTTTGCTTCTGCATGTTAGCTCGTGGGCAAATGTTAAAGGTGAAAGTTCTTCTAGAAGGAGTGTACCTTTAAAGAGGAGAAGATGGCACCAAACTTTTTTGGCTCTGTATGTCACAAAAGCCATTTGTCTTTGGCACTTTAGTGATAGAGGTCGGCAGACGCCTCCCTCCTCCTCCTTCCCTCTGCCTGCCCGATCTGTCCCCATTTTTAACCATTCTGTGTCTGAATTGCAGTGGGAGAGAGAGAGAGAGAGAGAGAGAGAGAGTAGGGAGAGACCGTATAAAAGTATTTAACTTATGTTTTGATAGTCAGATTTTACGTATGTTTGAACACAGTCTTGCAAATTAATGTTTTTAGAGGATGTGGAAGAAGTGCAACAATTTATCACAGTGCAAATTATAATACTAATTATTGATTACTAATAGTTTATGCACCTGACACCTGACTTTATTTAGATGTATATAAAATATTGAACTGTGACATAACATTCAGAAATACAATCGAAAATAGTATGCGATATTTGTGTAGATTTAACTTTTCTAAAATTTATTTTAAAAATATTAAAAAAGGTTAAAATATATAATCTTTCCATTAGAAAGTCATTAGAAAGTACAATAAGCCCATGCTTTGTTTAACGGTTGTTTAAAATATAAAACTAACTGGTGAGAAAGCTATGTTTAATGATAATTAAAAGATTTCACGTTAAAAGAAATTATTTACATTCCATTATTAAGTTTTAAAGGCAGACACGCTCAGTACCATAAACACTTCAAGCTGCAGAATGGTCTCCTTATGGCGCTGCCTCTTTGACTGTGCTCAGTGGACGGTACGCTATTTTCTCAGCCACCTGCTAATTTGCTTCACACCATGGGAAGACAGGAGAATATGATTGTACTGTATCTGTACGAAATGCATGTTGCGTTTACAAAATTAAAGTGTTTAGAATGTTCAATTAACAATTTACAGCTTACACAAAGATTCTAAGCTGATCACAAGGAAGAAAAATCACCCATTTTGTGGAATAAGTGTTTTTAACTAAGCCCATTTTTTATGGGTTTAAAATCATGCAATGTCTGTTTTAGGCAGACACGTTATTGTTTCTTATATTTGATTTTCTTTAAAATTAAAAGAATCAGTTGCCCATCATGCCACACAATATTATGTTACATTTTTATGTTTTTGACAGACTAGAGGTTTCAAAGTGATGCATAAAAAATATAACATAATGCCTTCTGGCATTATAAAGTAGCTTGCACCTGGGATCTGCTTTATCAAACTAAGGTTTCTAAAAATGCAACCAGGTACTAGATATTGTTTAAATAAAAGCTGTGTTTTCACACATATTTTTAAATATGTAGGTTTCAGGCTCTGTGTCATTCACGTTTTTATTTCATTATCAATATCACTTAACATTGAATATGTTATAATATATGAAAAAACAAAAACTGTTAATATAGTGTACATACAGATGCAGCCATTCAAAACAAGCGGGGTATGCTGCAGTATAACACGGTGGGCGTGTCGCAGTATACCGCATCATACCATATGCAAATTAGATTATGTTAATAGTATCCAAAATCACCTTGTAAAACCGCCAGGTGGAGCTAATAAAGGTTAACCTCTCCTGTACAGCATTTGAGCTGTCACCAGAAAACGTCGGTTTCGAATCCCGATCACTGCTGAGGGACAATCTTTATTCAATTAAGAATTTAAGTTGTATACTCTTTAGACTTTTAAATTTAAACAGTGTATTACAGCATGTTAATCATTAAACATTAAAAAGGCGGTATATTTTATAAAAGCAAGATTGTTCTGTTGGACAAAAGTACACATCCTACCGCCTTTATCATAAATAGTTTAATTATGCAGGAATATTTTATGCATCAAAGTCTTTACCGAAGATATTACTAATAGTATTAATAATGAATGACCTTGGACAAGCTGTAAGCTCAAAGTATTACCCTGGTCCACATTCTTTGTAACCGTCTTTGTAAATGAAAAGAGTTTATTTTTTAATTGACAAAAAGTAACACCACAGCATTTAGTTGGTCCGATCATGCATTCGTTTCCAATCATACAAAGTAATTCTTGAGAATCTCCAATTCATCATGCCTTTCACATGCTCATAAACGATATTAATTTAGGAACATAAACATATTACTGTATGTAAACTGTACTGTATATTGCTGGTCTTGGTAGTTTAAAGAAAAAATACACACCAGTATTCCATTTCTCCCTAAACATTTTAAGCATCAACATGTTGTTATTTGGGAAATGTTTTTACGTGCTCCTTCTGACCATATTAGGATTATATACTTTGTGAAAAGTGATAGTCTTTTAACCTTTTCTGTGAATTCGCTTGTTATCTAACAAATGCATACTTTTAGAATTTGATTAACAGGGAATATAATATGGAATTGCGTATCTAAACAAATTAATAACGATATAATTATATTCATGTACTGTCTGGCGGAATAAACTGAAGAGGTTAGTTAATGCAAAACGGAATTATTAAGAATTATTACCTCTTTTTACACTTGAGAACAAATGAGAACATTCCACTCAGTGGGCAGTGCATTGTTATCTCAATCACCTGCTAATTCATTTTACACCACTGGACACCAGGAGAATGTGACTGTACTGTATCTGTACAGAATGTGTGTTTCAATCAATACAGTAATTGATTAAAATCGCAATCGCGTGTTTAATTAAATGCCTTTTTTGATTCACAATCTGAAAATGAAAACCGCGGTAAAATCACCTTGAATTTAAAAAAAAAACAATTTTGGCACGCCTGTTGCATTTTCACGAAACCTCCTAGAGTTGCTTTGTGTATAAAGTACATTGTGAATGTTTTCACAGCCTTCACTTTGTCGTATTTATGCCATTTTTTTGACTACGCACGAATATTCCTATGTCCATATCTTTGCAAGGGAATCAGTGCGAATTTTAATACTAATTAAATGACGGCGGGCACTTTCCACCCCCTCTACATTCTCAGAGTAGAACAGACTAACCTTCTAATGAAAGACGGTCCACCCCCCCCTCACGGACAGCAAAAAATTGCCCACAGGCACTTAAACTTAATATGGTCAGTAACAGTAAACTGTAACATGGACAGAAGGAGCACGTACAAATGTTTACGAAATAACCACATGTAAGACTCTGATGCTTAAAATGTTTAGGGAGAAAGTGGAATACTGGTGTGTATTTTTTCTTTAAATTACCAATACCAGCCATATACAGTCTGTAACGTAGGGATTTCTATATGTCTTTATTTAGTGGTTACATTAGTGACAAAGGCTAAACTTTTAGCTTCAGTAACGCGTACGCCGTATGGCATACATGTTTGTTTTGGGTTTTGCTTGTTCACATATCTCCACTTTTTATAAAACGACATGGTTGAAAACTGTTCCAGAGCCACTGTTGTTTCATCAGTGAAAAGTACATAATGAAATGCCTCTACCTGTTCAATCCACTGGAAAAAAGAAAAGGAGCATAAAGCTTCTGATGGTCATAAACGATATTTATTTAGGAACAGCATCAGAGATATGTTTTTAACTGCACTGCATCGGGGAGAATACCATAGTGTGTTTTTTTTTTACTCCCTGGCGGAAACTGGCTTCCATAAGAATCAGTATGGCTCAGAGATTAAATCAAACTTCACTCGCACCAAACAAATGTATATTTCTAAATATCACAACATGATCGAATTTAAGTCATTTTAATAACAATGAATAGTCACCTATGAGTTACAATATAAACATTTATATTGATTTAAATCGCGTTTAAATCGCCTTTATTTAAAACCCATAAATAAAGCTGATACTGTTTAGACTTGTAATTATTTAAAACTGTATTACAGCAGCACAATGCACAATGCAACGTAAATCACTATCTTTGTCTTCTGTGTAATAATGTTCACCTCTCTGTCCAGCAAATTAACAATAGTAATAATAATGAACTTTATTGTATATGGCGCCTTTAAAGGTGGCTCCTCACTTTTTTAAGACATACATAATGAGATATAATGATGTGTTCCGGCTTAGACATTAACGAAGAGCATAGGCAGCGTAGGCAGGCTCTGGTTTTCCCATCTACTGTATACCGATGCACTGCAAATACAACCCCCCTCTCTGCGGGAGTGCTGGCTGTGACTAATTAAACCGGTTTCACAGGTATTTTCAAAGTAGAAGGGGGCGAGCTTTCCAGCGAAAGACACCTCCCCCCCTCAAAAACCCAGTAAGTACAGTACTTACTAATTAAGAAAGCTAGGCTCCTCAATGGAATCGCTTTAACATGCTAATGCGTTGGTGTAACAGTCTGGGCTTGGCAAGCTTCTAATGTCAACTCGACTACGGCGAAAGGAACCCTTCTTTCATTGGAAGACAATGAACATATTCTAGCCCTAAATGAATTAATAGCAAACATGGTTTACATAAAAGACATTTTTCCAAGAACGTTTAGCCTTTGTCACTAATGAAACCACTAAAAAAAAGACAAATAAAGAAATGTTAAGATTTTTAAAATACATGACGTTGCTAAAATTTATTTTAAAATAAAAACGATTACAAACACCAGCGGAGAGAAAGAACAGGGGAGGGATGTTGGTTTTGCATAAGGGGCGGGGCTATGGAAATGAGGTCTATTTGGAAATGTGGAGTTAAATGTTCTGGCTGTTTGTGAATTATCGTTGTTGAGTATGGAGTGTTGAGGTATTGATTTTGTGTAATGCTTTATGTTGAAAATTGAGGTGGATTTTGTTTATAATAAAGAGGATAAACTGGGATGGGAGGAGGGTTTGGTTTTGCATAAGGGGCGGGATTATGATAATTGAAGTAATTTGAGAGAGTTTAATGGTTTGATATATTTGATTTTGTATTGTGGTTGTTATCTATGTTTTTGGTTGGTATTATGTTTATATGGTTGTTTTTGTTGGTTGGTCACTATTATGGTTATTAATAATATGATCTATATTTGAAATCTGAGCCTAAATAAAAAGAAAAAGCATTTTCAGAGAGCAATTACGCTGTGTTTATGTAGAATAAGTGATTAGGTTTATGAGCAATCTAATTACTTATTTGTTTAAAAGGCTATATAAAATAAGGTTTAATATTAATTTGCTGGACAGAGTGGTGAACATTATTATGCATAAGACAAAGATAACGATCCTGATCAGTTTAGAAATCTGTGTATGCTGTAAGGTTTTTATTTCTTAATTAAACTTTTAAAATACACGTTTAGAATAGAAAGAAATCCTCTTCCTGACACAGTATGTATAGCAAACCAGCACGTCTTTTTTCTCCAATCAGAAGGGTGTCAGATGGTGTCAACCAATCACCATTCTGAAGCCCTACCATAATCTCTGGTATGGGGAGACCCCAGAATTCAGTCCGATAGTTTATGGAGATAGATGATAGATACTTTTATTGATCCCGTGAGGGAAATAAAGTAAATCATTTTCGTTTTAGGAAATTATTAAACGCTCGGTTAAAAGCAAAGGAGATTGTCTGTTATAGTGGACATAAAAACAAGAGTTCGCTGGCATTATATCCTAGAAGACACAGACCGGCGCCAGACCGGGAGAATGCCCGTAGCGTAAAAGAAAATGCCTGATGAACTAGGGATTGGACAGTTTCCAAGTGCTTGTACAATCGATGGAAATGTTCAAATAAATGTGCAAAAGAAATAAACAAAATAATCATTTATTTCTTTATCATATTGGCTAGCTAATGTCCTCTCTTTGCTAGTTAGTGGCTGTGTTTCTGTGTTGGGTAGCAACGGGTGACTGTTCTCAGGCGGAAGATGTAAACAGCTTAATTTTCGTGTTAAATAATTTTTTAAAATTAAAATTCATTCTATACAGCAATCGCATATTTGGGTACCGTTTCATAAAACTTTCATGCTTAAAATGTTTAGGGAGAAATGGAAGACTGGTGTGTATTTTTTCTTTAAACTACCAAGACCAGCCATACACAGTACAGTTTACATACATAAAGTAATGTTTATGTTCCTAAATTAATATCGTTTATGACCTTCAGATGCGTTATGCTCCTCTTCTTTTTATGCTCAGCTACTAAAATTTCCCTTTAGTGGTAAAATTCCATATAAATATTCAAAACTAAGCGGATTAAAATGTGCACAGTAAAGAGATTAAATGATTAAATCTTTTCACTACCAACCAATGTACCACGAGTGCCCCTGTCGGTCATTTTGGCCAGCCAATCACTTACCCTGCGGTGGCTTGTGGGTAGTTTACTGTACCGTGGGTTTGTACCGTGCATTTTGAATGGCTGCATCTGTAATGTAATATTTTATTTTTTAAAGTATTTGTTAGAAGAAAAACTTGTGCCAGAAGAAGTTATTGAACTCGGATCGCCTAGTCAGAACCCCCATTGACAAACCCACTGTATCAACGGGCTGCTCAGAAACACAACCGAGACGAACAGCTTAAAAATGTTTCAAAAGTAATCATGAGTGAATGAGTCAAATTAAAAAACATGTTTACAAAGAAAGTGGATTGCAGTAATACTACCAACTATATACATATATTAAGATCCTTAAATTAATATAATTATTAATTTATTTAGATAAGCGATTCCATATTGCATAGCTTTTTTACTGCGATAACGAGCGCAATTATTCATAGAAAAGGTTAAAACATGGAATACAGAGGGAGTTTCAGAAATTAAACAGAGATCTGGAACACCCTGTCTCAAAAATAGACGTTTAATAAATTGAAGTTTGTGAAAACAGTAACAAATCACCCCGAAGAAAATACAATTTTAAAATACAAGCAGTTTTAAATTATTAGTTGTTATTAATAAATCACTTTACTTTGAACGTGTTGTGATATTTAGAAATACCAAAAAATTCAATATAGTATTGATAATATTTACTATATTCGTTTTTCAAAGAAATGTTAATTTGTTAAATGAAAACTTATGGCCATTATACCAGTGCGCCACTTGACAACTTAAACTATAGCTGAAAAGGGTAGGCAAAAAGTTTCGCAGGTGAATGGGTCAAATTTATTCAGATGTTAACAAAGAAAGTTTACTATTGTAATAATTTGAGCTATATGAATTCCATATTTTTAACCCTATTAATCAAATTTTAAAAAGTATTTTTTACTGCGATAACGATTGCAAGTATTCATAGAAGAGGTTAGAACATTATATCTTTTTATAAAGTATATAAACTTAATATAGTAAAATATGTAACCAAAGTTTAATTAAAATTTCAAAGTGACATACTTTATAACCTATTTTAGGTTAGAAACATTAATTACCCTATTTTTGAAAGGGTATAATAAAAATTGATATGTTTGCATTTTTCAAAAAAGTAATGGAAGACTAAATGATATGATTAATAATCTAAGTGGGGGTTCTGGGCTTTTTCAAACTTATTTAGACTTGGTAAAATTATGTTTGCAAGGGTTAAATATAAATGTATTGTTCTAAATTACCCAGATGTTTTAGCAGTTTTTTTTTAAATATATTTCAAATCCTTCAAATTACAAATCAATGATATTGTTGGCTTTTTGCTCACTATTGTACTTTTGAGAGCAATGTGGGCAATGTTCTAATAATAGACTTTCTTTATAACACTTCCAAAGTGTTGTAACACCTAACAATGTGATTCTGAATGTGTGCAGATCTCACAGTTCCATGTGAGACTAGGGTGTTATATTCAGTCAGTCCTTCACTGTTTTTACATTACAGAACTCCAGTTAAAATTCTGTATGGCAGTGATCAGCAACACAGGTCTTAAAGAGCTACAGTTAAAAGCCTTTTGAAATTACCTTAACTAACCTTAATGAGGGGGTTTCCAAAACTGGTCAATTGAGTTAGTCCTATAGGCCACTTTTGTTAAAGATCAGCTACACCTATAAGTAGTTGATGAATAAAGCAAGTTATCAGTTCAATTAAAAGAACTCTAGTCCTTGAGGGCAGAAGAGTCCTTACATTTTAGTCCTAAGTTAACTCTAAATTTAACAAACCACCTTTTTATTCAAATTGAATGAAGAAAATGAATTAATACAGAATTATTGGAAATGATATGATACTCTTCATTTCATTTTTTGACACAAATGCTTCTGAATCAGTGACTTGTGTCATGTACTCCAGTTTATATTTAGATGAAGGGTTTTTCCCTTGCAACAAGGTTGCTGCTGGAAGAGGTGTTAGTGGGGCCAGCAGGGGGCGCTCACCCTGTGGTCCATGTGGGTCCTAATGCCCCAGTATAGTGATGGGGACACTATACTGTAAACAGGCGCCGTCCTTCGGATGAGACGTAAAACCGAGGTCCTGACTCTCTGTGGTCATTAAAAATCCCAGGGCTCTTCTCGAAAAGAGTAGGGGTGTACCCCGGTGTCCTGGCCAAATTTCCAATTGGCCCTTACTAATCATGGCCTCCTAATAATCCCCCTCTATGAATTGGCTACATTACTCTGCTCTCCTCCCCACTGATAGCTGATGTGTGGTGAGCGTTCTGGCGCACTATGGCTGCCGTCGCATCATCCAGGTGGATGCTGCACATTGGTGGTGGTGGAGGGGAGTCCCCATTACCTGTAAAGCGCTTTGAGTGGAGTGTCCAGAAAAGCGCTATATAAGTGTAAGCAATTATTAAATTATTATAATTAACATGCAACATGTTTCTTGAGCAATGATGAGGAGCTTGTGAGTGGTCCATCCAACTTGTGATTACTTGAAGGATCCAATTTGTGACTTACCTTTATTCTGCATCATTGATTCAAAGCCAGAGGGTGGATTCAACATGTTAACTAATTCCCATTATGTATGTCAAATAAATATGCTTTATTCCCATAGTTTTTTCATTTACATTTTGTAAGAAGTGTATTGAAAATTGGGCACCACAGTGTGCAGCATTTTTACCTCACAGTGCAATGTACCTCAGTACCTCACTGGGGTCATTTCCTAGGGTGTATATTTGTGGAGTTTGTACAGTATGTTCTCCTCATGATCATATGGATTTTCTCTACGTTTTAGTGTCTTTGTGTGTTCTGCCATGGACATATATCCTGTCCAAGGTGTATCCTGCCTTGCATCCATTGCTTGCTGGGATAGACTGTGACTCACCTGCACCCTATATTGAAAAAAAGCATTTAAAAATGGATAGATTTATTTTAAAAATTGCTTTCAGTGAGAGAGCCTAGATATGATTCCCTTTAGAGATATTCTTTTTTAGTTTTTTTTCTGGAAGCTTTATATAATTATGAAGGACAGAACTCAGCCATCAAATAGAACTTTCTAATAACTTGACCTACTGAAGTCAGTAATAGTCTAAATGACAAATAGAGGGAATGCTGCAAGATAACATAAATTAAAATTTAACATTTCAGTCCAAACATTTAAGCAACTGTTACAAGAAAATATATGTGCAGTCCAGCATTTGAAATGGATCATTTTCATTTCACCCTGTCCTATTTTTTAATGTATTGTCACTTGTCAAGACAATTGACAAGACATAGTACAAACTGTAGTGTTTATTATACCCTCAACTGGGAAAGTCACAAATACCAGCAAGTAGCAGGTATTGTATTTAAATTTGTACTCCATTGCACAATCTTCTGAAGTAAATTTACTGGTTTATTTTCTCTTTTGATCATTGTAAGGAGAAATTATTTATTAAATTTGAGTTGACTGGACCTAATAAATGTTATTGCAAGAACACATTTATTTCTTAAACTGAGCAAAATGAGACTGAGCAAAATACTTCTTGTTTTTGCAGATTTAGGTCAATACACTTCTGCATGGCTATACTTAAAAGGAATGCATTTTTAGTTCCCCCTTTTGCTGTTATGTTCCATAGATGTCATTAGTGGCTATATAACTCAAAGATTAAAATAACCTCCTAATGCCTACCACAGGAATAAATAGTTTCATGCTCACAGGCCTCCAGAGGTTGACAGGCTTCAGAACACCTCTTCTCTGTATTGTGAACACAGTGTAAAGATGGGGAAGACTTCCCAAACAGAGTGTATAAATGATGTGAGGCTGTCTCTCCCCTACTGTCTTACACTAAAAAGAACTTAGAATTTGATGAAACATTTGAAATGAATAATTGGTTGCATCTGCAAATCTAGCTGTAAAATAAAGGGGGAAGACTGTAGAAAGTAAAAGGAAACAAAGCTGGATAAGTGAAGTGAACAAGGCACAGAGATATTGGGCAAGAAACGCAATGAGATGAATGGAGGTCAACTTGTCAGTGTGCCTCACACAATGAAGACCAGACCTCCAGACAAAGAGTGTCATGGGTGACAGTCACATCCAATTAAAATACGGCCCCAAGCTTCATACAGCTTGAGACTCTCTAAATGGGCAATAAGAAAGAGCTCTCAGAACGAATGGAATTAAAGGAATTCATTCCAGCCTTGCCATTTGAAGATAATAACAAAGAAAAAGTAAAATGTATACGTGTGTTTTTAAAACAAAGTTGTCGACTCATTTTTCTGTAAATCATGATTATTGTTTAAAATGTATTTTAATTATTTATTATGTATGATAAATACAATTGAGATTTTAATATCAGAATTGCTGAATAATTAATGTTTCTCAAATATTAATTTCACAGTATTTTAAAGAGTAAGTTGCTGCCTCAAGTACAATGTATACTGAATAAAGAATCCAAGATAATCCAAAATAATAATTAAAGGTCCAAATATTCAACCTCGAATATATCACCTGTGTGCTGATAAAGGCTGTAGTGGGATGACTTTCAAATAACAGGAAGAGGTAAAAAATTGATAAATATGGCTACAAACTACAGTGTTGCAGGTAGCTTGTCTTATTAGATTTATATGGCTATTAACAGGATATTTAGGATAGGATAGATTTAACTTATAGTAACCTTGTGTTTTCATTTACAGTCTCTATTAGATCTTTAAATAGTACCAACACAATATATTTGATTTCTCCTGCTATTTAGACTTTAACTGTACTTTTATTTGTAAATGTTACTATTATGTAGTTATAGAAATTAGACAGTCTTCAACTACAGAAATGAGACTGTCTTCAAAAGTAACTTAAGTCTTAATATCTGAAACACAACAAGAGTTTCACAAAATAAAACTATTCTATATTTATAGATAAAATAAGATTAACTTCCCATTTGTGTCACACACACCATGTGCATTGTATTTTTGACATATTATGGGAAGTCAATCAGTGCACAATGGAAGAAATCTCTTTAAAAATTAAAACAAATGCACTTCATCTCATTGGAGAGCATTGGAGATAGTATCACACCTAAAGTTTCAAGTAAAAGTTAAATATTGATACCATATGCAACAAAGAATCAAATAATTAGAAGGTGAAAATACCACCACACTCAATATCCTTATATATTTTATGGATTGCCCATAGGATATGACTGCCATTTCTGAGTGTATATTCAGAATTAAAGAATACCTTTCTTGTCCCTCTTTGTGCTCCAAGTTCTTATTTTTAAGCATTTATTTAATTTGTGAGATTTGGCACATAATACAGTTGGGACTGTGACTCTTCTTGTTTGCTGTTGAACAGTTTATAGTGACAGAATGTCTGTTTTATTAGTTTCTTCAAATGCCATGAATGCTGACGTTTCTCAGCTGAAAATGCTGACTAATAGTGCCATGTGAGTTTATCTTCTCTAAACCCTGGGCAACAGGAATTAAGGCTCAGAGGAGACTGTAACAAGAGGTGAGGTGGCAGAAGTGCATAAATAAATCCTGCTTGTGTGAAAAATATGGTATACCTTCACTTTATAATACAATTAACAGAAATAAATTATTATATATTATATAGATTAAGTGCTCAAATATTTTTTTTAAATCAAAATTACTGTTTTCAGCAAACCTGAGATTAATCCTGAGCAAATTGAATGGTGCAGTTCATGCACATCATAATATTTATTCCTTATCACTTATATCCATTATACTTTGTATTTAGTATAACAAATCATACAGTAGCTACATACAATATAATGGTCTAAAATAACTATGAATCTTGGTAGCATCACACTTCCCCATCTCCCCTTCAAGGAATTCCGTCAAACATGCTATTTATGCAAGGAAAAATAAAACTTATTGATTGAAGGTATTGATTAAATGTTTTTGTGTCAATTTGATTAATTGATCATTAATAAAAAATTATGATAAATGAGAGGAGGCCATTTGACTCATCTAGTTCATCTGCTAGTTGATTGCTAATTAATAATTTCTCATCTAGTCATTTCCTGATACACAAAATGGGTTATTAGCTTCAACAATACTGGGTAGCTTGTTCCATATTCTCAAACTGACTATAAAACACTTGAGCCACTTTAATGTTTTCTTAAGCACTAAATTACTTCATCTGGGCAGAGATTAGTGGATGTAACCTATAGAATGGTAATATGGCTAATATAAAAATCAAGAATGAAAGCACGGAACAACAAATACGCCTCTTTTATTATGAGAACATTGCCTTCATACCATCATTATGTTGGATCTTAGACTAAGCCACCTCATGTGGTTTTGCCAGCACTGAAGCCGTGCCCTCTGTACCTGAATCAAGCACCTTTGGCAATTAGCATTGGGATACTTTTACGGTATATCATTTTTGCACATCTAGATTTGGCAAAATTAGATTTTTCTTATTTGCAGAACTGTTCAAGCTCTGTCTAGGTCCTTGGGGAGAATTGATGCTCCCCAGATCACTTCACAGATGTTTGATTGGATTTAGGTCAAGGCTCTGATGAGGGCACTCAAGGATATTTACCTTTATGTTTCTTAGCCACCCCAGATTAGCTTTGGCTATGTGCTTCCTACCCAGTTTCAGCTTCCTTGCAGAGTCCAGAAGGCTTTCTTAAAGGACGTTTCTGTACTTTGTTCTATTAATTTTCCCTTCTATACATATAAGTGCCCCAGTACCTGCTCAAGAGAAGCATCCCCACAACATGATGGTGCCACAGGTGCCTCACAGGTACCATCATGCTTCACAGTTCCTTCATGTCTTGTTGTATTTGTGCCAAATGTAATGCTTTACATTTAAGCAAAAAATACCATTTAAGTTTCAGGAGACTACAAAATATTTTGCCACACAGCTGCTGAACTCCTGAGTGTTTTTTTACACTTCAAACATGATTCAAAGTGGTCTTTTTTGACCCATTTCTTCTTTCATGCCATCCTGCCGTCCAAGCCAGATCTGAGAAGTGCTTTGGATAAGGTCTTGGCCATAAAAGTCTGTAACTCTTTCAAAGTTACCATTGGCCTCTTGGTAGCATCTCTGATCAGTCTCCTTCTTGCCAATGGCCTCTTGGTAGAATCATTGATCAGAGTCTTTTCTTCTCAGTCATCCAGTTTGGAGGGACAACCAATTTTTAGGCATTGTCTTCATCGTGACCTTCCACTTCTTAATAATCATCTCAACCATGCTCCAGGGGACATTCAAGGCCTTTTTCCTATCTATTGATGTGTGCCTTTTTGCATCTTTGTCCTGGAGTTCTTTTGGAAGCTCTTTAGTAATCATGATTGAGTCTTTGCTTTGAAATACACTAATGAGCAGAAGAAACCTATAGCAACTGATGAATTTATCCTGGAATTATTTGTTCACTACATTTTAACGTAGATGGAGGTCAGTTAACTTGGTGTGTGACTTTGATGGTGAGTGGTTAAACCATTTTTATTTTTAATATAACATTTTAAAATATGTTATCACTTGGAAAGTATGGGGTAGAATGTGTAGATCAAGGGAAAAAAAAGGATTTAATGCATTTTAATTCTAGGATAAAGGGCAACAAAAGGTGAAAAGGGGGTTAGACTTGGATGCTGCACATTGGTGGTGGTGGAGGGGAGTCCCCATTACCTGTAAAGCGCTTTGAGTGGAGTGTCCAGAAAAGCGCTATATAAGTGTAAGCAATTATTATTATAATTATTATATAGGCACTGTATATCATTCATTAGTATGATGTTCGTCTTCCACTATAAGATTAACATGCAAAATCAGCATCTATCTTTACTTGATGTGATGGGGTAGAAGCAAATCTACTTTCTGTCTCAAAAACTATGCTGTGATATTTTTAATAGAGCTTTATATACCACAAATCTACTTTTTTACTCTACCTATCTACTCTAAGAGAGGTCTTAGAGCCTACAGCAGTGTTATCTTCATTTCACTGGGCTTGCAGAAGAGGGTTTCATGCCTCTTTTGTTCTTCCATCCTGGTTAATCTATCGAGGGAGAAGTTAAGACAGACACAAAAACAAGCGACAGATTCTGTTTGCTTGTATCCCTGTCACTGTGATGGAATTGTCCTCTATGGCCAAGGGCAAATGCACATAATGAGATCAAAATAGTATGCTGACCCTTGAATTGCATCTGTCCTAGTTATTCTGTGCTTTTAAGTAGAAGGAGAAAACAAAACTTTCTCAACAACCAGTTTAGGTAACTTATTGAATGATTACTTGAAAATATGTATTTGCTTTCATGGCCAGTGTTGCTTAAAAAAGCAATATGTAGAGAATTATTTGCACATGTGATTAAGAAGGTCAGGAGAGCAATTTTTGCAGAATTTCCACTACCAGCTGCTACCATAAGCCCACCAGGAGCAAATACTGTCTATACTGTGCATTGGATTGAATTGCTTCCTACTTAACTGAAGGTATTTAAGGTAAAGGAATTGGTGACACTGAGTTCAGCAGCATTGTCAATCCTTTCATTAAGATTTAGAAATATGTCAAGGGCTTAAATCAAGGCCTCCAGTCAAGGGCATACAGTACAGTATATAACAAATATGAATTATTATCCCTTAGAAAATATTCATTTTGCTATTTTGTAATAAAGTGTGATTTTAGCATGAATCTCACAGCCTTTTCTCTCTTCACTGGTTTTTCTTTTGAGCAGCTGAAAACTCAGAATGAAAACCAATTCACCTGTCCATGCATTTCTGTTCCGGATTTCTGTACTATTTGCTTGAAAACAATAGCATCAGTGAACATTATGAACTTAGACATTGTGACTTTTATGACAATGATCCAAAACACACAGCAACAAAGTCTAGCATGAAACCGTAGGGTGAAAAAGCCAACAGAATCCCCTGATTTAAAGAACTCATCACAGCATTTATTGTCAGCTATCACTACCAGCTATAGAATATAGAATTTATATTCACAAATTAGTATTATCAGTAACATTTAGAAACATTTTTATACTTTGGTTATTTTCATTTTTTACTGCCAAAATTTCCTCTTAGTTACCTGAGTCCATATTAATTTTCCATGTTCTGTATATTTAAAGAGCTTTTAAAACAGATTACATATATCTGTTTTCACCTAATGATCTTCTGTGGGCCATAAAGTGCTAAATCTGACATGCTGAAACACATCACAGTATAGTAAACCTTGCTTACTGCTAATGCAAGTTTTGATGCAGATTCTAGATAGCTGCATCTGTAACTAAAATAACAATGTTAAATATCACTACATTGTATGACAGATGTCACTAGAGATGTCCATCTAGTTCTCACTAGAGAATGAACTGTCATGTCTCTATCCCTGACCTGTCACATTGGCACGGTAAATTGTGGGTGATGGCTCACGCAGTTTAGCACTCAAATTTGTCTTGTTTTGCGAAAGGTCACATCTTCTGTCATACACCAATCCATGCAGGAAACAGAAACTCTGCTGAGAGAAGAAACCAATGCTGTCACCCCAAATATTACCCTATAAATCCCCTCTGAAAATATGAAAGCTAATAAAAATGATTTGATAAGCAGGGGCATATGTTAACTGTCAGTTATTGATTACGTAATACAGATTGTCTTGGCATTTGGAACTTGTTTTAGAATAGAGAGGTGCTTCAGTTTGAGAAGGAATCCCACACCTGTGTTCTATAAACCTTAAAGGTCATATGGGAAAAGAATTGCCCCCTCAAAGTACTATTGTCCTATGTTGCATTTTTGAAGAATTTATAATTACCAAAATGACAGTATCTGAATAGAGATTTTCTTACACTCATATCAATATTGAGATTCATGACTACATTGCCCATTATTAGTTCTGCTCCAGTTTGCATTGTCCCCACAAGCGCAGTTACAGAAGGGTCACCCACACACTCATCCACTGACAATGCAGGCTTGAGCTAGTGTGACTTTAGGCATTCTTCCATAGTATCTCAGTAGCAATACAGTTGATCAGAGTTCTTGGTGCATTGCCATTATTACAAATCCTTCAGGATTGCAAAACAAGCATGGGATACTAAAATTGCATGTGAAAAATGACAGATGAGAACAAATATCAAGTTCCTCTTTGAGAGGCCCTTGTCCATTAACAGGCTAGAGTAAAAGTGAAGGGACTTTGTCTTCCCACCTCTCTGCTATCACTCATGCTTACCCTAATGAAGCAAGACATGTGCTACTATTCTGCAAATGTAAGCCTGTAGACACTGGGAGCATTTTATATTTAAAAGGACATTATATATGCTGTATATCCCCAGAGCAACCCCAAAGGTTACATTTAGAAATGGGTGTTGTGGATTTGTCTTTGAAGCCTGGAGCCTCAGAAGGCTTCTGAAGCCTAGGATCATCAGAAAATCAATAGTCTTTTCCTAATGAATGGCCATTTCCTGGGCTATTTCAAGCAAATTCAGAAACACCTTATATCCGTCTAACTAGAATTAGAGTATCTGTCTATCACTGTGTTGCTGGGACGGACATGTATTTCTCTGTTATCTAGAAAACAGAAGTCTAATTATGAATGACAAAGATAGTGCTAACTAAATATAGCATTGTCTTTAAGAGGTAAACCTGTAATCAGATGTAATGCAATTAGGTAAATAAAAGAAAAATAAGACAGTCAAGCACTTTGTTGCATGTGTGAAAAGATTATTACTGTTAATGTTATTTTCTGATGGGACAAGAGTTTTGGCTTTTAGTCACTTTGAAACCCCACCAGGATTTTCAGACAGCATGATGTTTACTTCCTGTGTATGTGTGTCCATTTTCTCCTCATGCTCAGTGTCCATTAAATACAGCCAAACAGAAACAGAAAAATTACAGATGGGATGATTGAGCAGAGAGAACTTGACTGATCTGTGAAAAAGAGGTCCACAGGACAGGGTAATATGAAGTTCTATGTACTGTCAATTAAATAATAAGATGTAATACAATGTAAGACAGCCAAAACTTTAGTAAATAGAATTTCCTTATTAACAAGTTTATTGTTGTTTAGAGGTCAGTCTTGCAATTGTAAAGAAAGGCATGTCTTGTAGCGAAAAAAAGTTTCTATCTTGTAGTTTGTCTCAATAAGAAGGAAGGATAAAGGACTTTTGATATTTCATACAATAACTTGACACAGAAAAAAAAACGGCTTATTAACCTCTTGCAAATCCTTTTTCACTTAGAAGCTATGATATTTCAAAACCTGATCAATCGTGTTGTCATGTGTTCCTCACATACTGGAACCACACTGCAGCACAGTGATAGTTAATACTGTATATGGGCTCCTTGGGAGGTGACTCAAAGGAGGGTGACAGCTGAAGACACCCATTGAACACTGGAAGGTACCAAAATTCTTATTGCAGCAAGCAGGGCATAGAGAATCAATCAATTGCTGTATACAAAAACGATCTTTTGTCACTCTTTATAGAAACAACTTGTGTAATAACTTTTACATAGTTTTGTTTCTTTTCAATACCAAATGCTACATGTATTTCTGATTAAAACTTTGTTTTAAGTCAGTTCATTTTATAAAAAAACAAAGGCCTTCCCTTCCCTAGTTTAAAGTTAAATTCTAATGGAATTAAACTCCACATAATGTAGTTGTATATAATTACATTTGGGAGTTATAAGTGGCTGCCTATGGTTTTGATGAATTGCCGCTGCCACAAAATGAACTGCTTCTGGTCTTACACTACTGATGGTTATACAAAATCCAGGCAGAAGCCAATTCATGGGCACACCTAGGAAATCATCACAATGGCACTCAGCTTGGCCCATTTTAAAGTCTGGATGAGCATTGAATTTGTGATAATTGATTTTTCTTGGATTTACATACAAAAATCTAAAACAAGTAGCATATCATGCAAAGCTCTCATGGCAATTGTCTTACTTTTGTAAAGTGAACTGTTTATACATATAAATATATACGATACCTGTTATGTTTTTCCCTTTAACTTTCATTATTTTAATTGATGTCCTGTTGCTTGAATAAGTCTCTCATTCACAATAACAGGTGGACAAAATGAAACACTATTTCCCATGTTTGAAGTATTTTCTGAGTGTTCATAACTGGAAAATAAAAAGCAATTTAGTATCAATAGTTTATGTCACCAAGTTGGTTTTAGTTGGGGTCTAATGTGTCTGTTATTACTCCACTGATTAATTATAGAGTGATGACTTTGTGGTGCAGTGAGTTTGAGTTCTGTGAATTGCACAAGAAGCTTTGTCTGGGAAAGCAACTCAGATAAAAAATTGGACTCAAGGGAAACATCAGTGCCATACTACAGACAGGTAGTCTGTTTTTTTCTACACAAAACCTTGATTCACCATTAAGAAGGCATCACTATTGGCAAGTCAGCTTGAGGTGATTTCCAGCTGACAGTCCAGTCTCCAAAATACTGATGTCATGAAGGTGTTGTTCTTTTGATAAGTGGGGTATATTGATTAATGTCTGTACTTGCTTTTCTTTCTTACTTTTACCTACTGTAGCTATTGCATTCAACAGGGTAAATAATCTCATCGCCTTTAATAACATAAGAATGGTTACATATGAGAGGAGGCCATCTAGCCAGTTTGGTAGCTATAAATAGTCAATCTCATTCACCTACTTTTTTAAAGAAGCCAGAGTATCAGCTTCAATAACAAGGCTGAGTAGCTCATTGTATCCACTAACAAAAACCCTCTTTGCCCTCTCACCGAGGACCTGATTTAGTGCACACCAGAGTCAATCGTGTCTCATTGTTGTAGTGAATTTATATCTAAAATGGATGTCCTTTTTTCTCTAAAAATAACATACATCAGCATGTAAATACATAGGAAATGATCTAAACTGTAGGGAACCAGTCATTTCTTTTGTAACATCTGCAAACAGCTGTATTTTTTTTATTTGTAAACCCTTTTTCTGTCCAATTTACATTTGAAAACAGCATGGGTATGTGGTAGGAAGCAGAGTACCGCCCCTGAGTTTTCCTCTGAAAGTACGCCTGCACTGATGCACAGATTGTCTTTTTGTCGTTGTATAGAATTCCTGAAGGGCCCATTGACCAGGGACCTGGAGCAGCTGGCCGGGTTCGCATTTTAGAGGAGCAGCTCATTAAGGCCAAAGAACAGATCGAGAGCTTCAGGAGATCATCTGGAGATGGTCAGTGACTTTTCCTGATTCGTGGGTCTTAGGCAGGGGACAGATTCCAGGGTGTATGTAATTTTAACTACGAAGTACACAGAATGAAAAAAGATAGCACTGACAGATTTCTGCTGTTGTGTACTAACCAGGGTGTTAGGAAGCTTTCTAAAATTGAAAAGTGAAGCTTTCTGAAAATATACTGCAGGACATTCAGAAAACTTCATATCCAGATGAACTCACTTCCAGCCCATTTCCTTAATGACATTGCTTTAGTTAAACATGTTAATAATTTAGGATATTTCAGATTTCTGGACAGCTTTACCTCTTCAGTTTCTTTCAGATTCTGGTGAATGCTAATTAAGTTACCTTCCAATAGAATTAATTAATGAATTTACAAAGGTGTTGGGTCAGTGTTTTCCAAACCATTCTACTGTACCTGGTATTTTCACACTATGGACGCATTGTATTGGTATGACTTCCTTACTCTCTGCATAATTAATTATACAGTGATGTGAAAAAGAATGTACACTTACTTAAGATTCTATGGTTTTACATATTAAGACAAATCTGACCTTCACCTAGTCCTCACAAGGTCCTAACAGTAGATACGTTCAACTTTATGTGACAGATAACACACACACAAATTTTACTTTCATTATTTATTAACCAAAAAAAAATCAGCCAACATTCAGAAGCCTAAGAAGAAGAAAAAATAAGTTCACCCCATGATTCAGTGTGGAACCACCTTTTGCAGTAATAACTCAAGTAAAAACAGTAAATGTTTCCTCTAAGAGGTTATCAGTCTCTCACATTCCTGGGAGGAATTCTGGCCCACTCCTCCTCACAAAACTGCTTCAGCTTGGTGGTGTTTGAGGGCATTTGTTTTTGAGGCCCCATCCATCCTCTGTCAGTGATTCTACAAATGAAAAATATTCAAGCCCATGGTGACTGTACACAGGACTTGTCATTGTCACGAACAGTTCTTTCCGGACCCTATGCGGACGACACGATCCGGAAGTTGAAGAAACAATAGGGAAAAATATCATGCAAGAGTGGGTCAGGAGACAGGGGGGCGTGTCCGAGGTGAGCAGGTGTCCAGGGGAAGTGAGTCCGGGGCGAACAATCCAAGCATAAATCCAAAAGGGAAATCCAATACGGGAGGCAGAGTCCAAGACCAGGGGATCCATCCAAAGTAATTAAAAACCAGAACCGGGTCGGGACCAGCGGGCCAGGGAATCAGGAACAGGAAACTAAAACCATAACGGAGCCAGACGCGGCAGGAACCCGGGCTCTCACGAAATGGGATTCAATGAGAAGCCTCGGGCAAACGCCTGCGTCTGGCTTTAAAGGTGGAACTAAAGAGGGGCTGGAATAAGGAACAGGTGTGGGGAATGGGACAGAACGAGGAAGGGCTGGAGCGCCCTTAAGAGGAGGAGTAACAATCGTGACAGTCATCGTGGCAAGATTTAAAAGCAACCCTGAAAATCAATCAAGTCACAAAACATCTGCAGATTTTCTCTCACTTAATCTAATGTCAGTGCTTGTCCCTCAATTATCAAGAAATGACTGAATGGGAATGGTTTTTCATTGGGGGAGGACATCCAGGAAGAAAGTATTGTTCACTAAAAAGAATATGGCCCCTTGATTCAAGTACACCCAGTGAATGCATACTTGGAGGATGAAAAAGTTTAATTTTTGGCCACAAAAAAGTGACCAGATCATAATGCTCCCACCTGTACTTGGTGATTATATGATCAGGTGAGAGTAACATGTTTTGCTGTCTCAGGACCCAGATGGCCTGCCATCATCATGATGGTACCATGTGTTTTGTGTTGTATCAGCAAGTTCTAGAGGGGTCTAGAGGAGACTCATTTTCAGCCAAAAGTTATGCAGCAAAGCAGATCTACAGTGGAATGCCTGAAGAAGAGAATATTGGCCATGTCAAAGTCTCAACCTAAACACTATTGAAATGTTATGGTAGGACATGAAGTAAGCTGTTCATGCAGAGAAACCCCCAAGAGTTACTGACTTGAAGGAGTTCATTAAAGAAGATTAGGTCATATTTCATAAAACCTGATGCAAGGGACTAATTAAAGGTTATAGGAAACATCTAGTTACTGCATCAGGGTAGTGCCACCTGTTACTGAACTCAGTCTTCACACAAGAATATTTACTGTTGGTTCGTTTTGTTAATTAAATAATCTGTGTATATCTTATATCTTTGTGACTTTGTGTATATGTACTCAAGATCAAAAGGTATTTTTCTTTAATGAAGACTTGTGAAGATCCAATAGTATTAATTTATATATAGGATATATATAAATATAAAGGATAAGAAAGATCAACTTCTTCTCAACACTTTAGTAATTATCAAAAATCTTGCATTGCACACAAACCTGCTCACTTGGCCTTTTTTATTATTGTTTGATAAAGGCCTTGTGTTCAGCAGACAATAAAAAGATAATCAAAAATAAAGGCATTAACTTTAATTTTCCTTTGGGCTTTCATAAATACCTGCAGTGCAGTTTTACACACAGTTTCTGTTTTTCTCTTACTCTGATGATGCTTGTGCCCTCAGCAGGTCCAGGACAAAATCAGGAAAAGTTACGACGCAAAGTTGAGAATGGCGTTAAAGAGCTGTGGTACTTCATCAGGAGCGAATTAAAGAAATTAACACATGTCGAGCCTGGTGAACTCCAAAAACACACTGAAGGGCTATTGGAAGACTTGGGACATCAACAAAGGTAGGACAGGAGTGCAAATCGTCTGGTCTTTTTGTAATAATTTACCACAGTTAAGGATTTTAGGCCCCTAAACACCGATCAGTTAATGGTTTAGAAAAAAATCAACTCAAATACTTACTTTCCTGCATAGATGAGAGATTGCTCTTTAGGTGAAAAAAATAAATAAAAACACCCAAACATGCTGAGCTAAGCTTAAATTTACTCCTAGGTTATGAATATGTGCATAGATACTTGCAGGCATGCTGGACAGTTACACACTGCAATGACATAAGAATTCAAGGACTCCAGCAAATGGGCGGGCATGTTAAGACAGAAAAGCAATTTCACCTTACACATAGAGTTGTAGAGATCTGGAGGAAAAAAAGCCATGCAAATAAAGCTGATCGTTCAGGGTTGTATTACACTAAGCCTCTAGCAACCAAATAAGCAAGATGGAATGATGCCTCTCATTCACAGTTTGTCTTATATTTTTATGAAGGATAAGTGATAAAGCTCTTAACTTGGATGCCCAAGTGATGGTGGTTATGAAGGATCTAATTTTGGTCAAGCTCTGAAAGGGATCAATGCTTTCATTGAAAAGTGCAGCAATTGTATGCAATAATATGGCCATTTTAAATGTCTTCGAAATGCAAAATTGGAATGGTTTATGTAAAAAAAGCTGACTAAACCTGTGCGGATGGAGAGGAATTCCAAATATTTTTTTTTCCCTCTAAGAAAACAATAAACCACACATTGAATTAAGCTCTTTCTACATGTTTTTCAGGCATGCTGTTTTGTTTTTCATTGATGGTTAGCTGCGCTCTGCACATCTGATGATTGATACAGTTTGGACAATCTGACATTGGAAAACCGATAACATGAGAGTTTATGTGAATGTAAAACATTTCATTTAACTCTTCTTATTTCCATAGCAGTACTGTTCTTTAGGCAGATTGTGCTGCACATTGTTTGTAAAGCTTGTAACTTCATTTTGGGTTTGGTAGGCTGTATAGTTTGTTACAGCAATAAGGAATGTTCAAATAAAAAGTGAAAAAAAAGGTTCTGCTTCCTAATACAAATTGTATCCAAATAAAAAAAATAGAAATTGGAATAACAACGTTTTTATTATGTTGGTTATTTTAGTATTAAAATCTGATCATAAGGAATGTTTTACAGAATTTAGTTTGTCCTAGGTCTTCCTTCCTTTTTAGTCTCTTAAATTTCTAGGATGCTCAGACCTGTGGAGTATCTAAAATTACAATCTAATTGCTAAGGATTAGGTTGCCCAGGGTCTTCTGTTAAAAGTGAGCCACCCTTTGGCATGAATTGAATGAGGACTTTAGGAAGGGCATACAGGACCAATACAAACACTCAGTACTTTTATTCTAGAGTTTTTGCATATGTCTTGACAGTTGTAGGTTATGAAGCGTGTCAGCCTGGGAATCTTCAGCTTCTGTTTAACAATCTCCTTTCGAAGTGACACCATTGAGTTCCCCCTATCCTATTATAATGCACATGGTAATAATACCAAACCCCACAGCTCCAACAAACACACACTAAAAGCTAATCTGCTTACACCAAAGTTAACTTCATCTCTGCTTTTGCCTTCCATCTTGGTCTGGGTTTTGTTGCTATAACTGAAATACCTTGTAAGTAAATTCAAATAGGTCACATCTCATTATTGTCATCTATCATATCATCTATTATAATTCCTTCTTGGGTAGATGCTAAAATTATCTGTCTGCTTCACCTAATCCACAATTTTGCAGTTTACCTTAGGAAGTTTTCTTAATGGCTTTCCTCATACTATTCCATTTCTCCTGTCCCTTCTCTGCCTCCCTTTTGCCACGCATGACATTCAGAGCCCTAGTCTAAACGATTCTGGTCCTACTTGTCTTCAGCTCCTTATCTCTATCTACTCCCTCTTGCACTATCTAGTCCTGCTCTGCCACCAGATTTTCTGTGCCCCCTTTCCATTCACCCCCTTGAATAACCTGCCCATTCTCCATCCTCACTACTATACTACTGTACTCTGAAGATTATCTAGACAGTACTTGTGATCTTTCAGATCTCAAATACATTATTCAGCGTATCTTTGACACGTTCTATGGGAATGTGACTATTTCTTCACTGTGGTAATGGAATACATGACACCAGTCTGCGTTCATTGCTGCTTGGTATCCATGCTGCCTGTATGGGGTTTGAAATCCTACTTTGTCAATTTGCATAGCTGTTTAGAGTCGAAACTTTAAATGTTAAATGTTTAAATTGAATTGCATATTTATTTAAAAAGCAATAAAAAACTGATTCCTTCTTCAGTTTAAAAAAAATATCAACACAGCTATAAAGTATTATAACATCACAGTTAAAGCCTATTTTAAGACGATGCAATCATTGGGTAATGTTCACTTTTTAATGCTGAAATGGCAACTCATAAAAACACACAGACAATACTTGTGTTAAATGCAAAATCTCCACACACCCCGTCCTGTATCTCAGGAACAAAAGTAGCTGGAAAGCTACTTTCAATGCACAAACGCAACATTAACGAATGACACTGGTTTGCACCGTTGTCATGGCCGAAAAAAGAAGGCACAGCCACTTGGAATGCGTTAAAACTCAGTGCTGCATGAGAGGAACTACAGTACACTATGGTGAACTTTGCCATGTGGTTCACTGGCCAAAGAAGATCAGCAGGTGGCACTTGTGGTGCTTTAGATGTTAGTGAAATTATTGCTTCATTTAATCTGTTCTGTGCATGTTTGAAGTGTAATGGCAAATTAAACTAATTGTAAATAAAATTACCACTAGGTCAGCTATAGAAAATTCTTTGAATTTTGAAATGTCCAATACATTTTTATAATTAACATTTTTAAATAAGATCTCTAATATTAAAATCTAATTATTATGCAATTTATATTGACATTTGTATTCATTTTAAATATCACACTGTATTAAATATTCATTTTACATTCACAATTTCTTAAGCTCATAATGGGGATGTATCAGATATTAAAATGAAGTAGAGGGCAGCAGATGGTAACTTCATCCCCGTCCACCATCCCTGGGAGAAAGCAATATGGAGGTGTTAACTATACAATCATTACAAAGGGTGCAGTGTCGCAGAAATTAGCAAACTTTCAAGATAATACAACCAACAATCTTCAGTTGTCTAGTACCATGAAGCGAAACCAAATCACTTGAATGCTAGGAAGCACATAAAAAAATGGATAACAATACTTTAGGTTATACATTTTTACCCACTAACTCCCTTTCCCGAAAAACAACAACAATGGCAATAAAAAAAGTATTACACGCAACTAACTGCTAACAACCCACAACCCAAACAAGTCTGCATATTCCAATAAACAAACACAGTGGGACAAAACAACCCAAACCAGCTTGCAGTTTTTCAAAGTAGTGCAGTCCTGTGTCAGATTATTTAAAAAATGCGTTGTAACGTTGTATGGCGCGTTATGACACATTATTTGTTGTGCATTCTGAATGACTTGATTTATATCTTTGGGATGAAAGCAACTCGAAAGCTTCCTTCATCAGCACAAATCAGCACAAAAGCAACAGTAATGAGTGACACCAGTTCGGTTCTCCTACGCTGTTGTAAGGGGGCTGAGTGACATCACAACCCCCAAAAATAAGGTGCTATATCTCGGACATGAAAGCAGCACAAACGCTACTTTCAACAGCACAAACCAGCCAGAAACCAGAATGTAGTGGGTTTCATCAGTTGTGCTGTTTGTGTGTGTGTGGGGGTGTCTTTGCAGAGGTATATTTTTTTTTAAATGAAAAACATTTTTCTTTTTAAAATGTTATCAGTTTTTATACTGTTAGAATGAAGCATCTGGACCTTTGTAAGCAATTGTCCCATCAAAATCACTGGACAATACACAAGAAAGTCCTACTTAGGAGATAAAATGTCTTAATTATGAGTTCATGAGGTCTTATGTAGGACATAAAGAGTCATATTTAGGAGATTATAAAGCCCTACTGTATGCAGGAGATTAAAAGACCTAATTAGAACAAAAAAGTCATACAGTCCAGTTAGAATTTGATATTTTTTTTTTCTCTTTACACCATGATGCTGCCGTGGTTTTCTAATTACTATCTATACACAATTACTTATAATCTAATATTTCTGTATATAGTTTGTATACAGACGAACAATAATTCTATCAAACAGGGGAGTGTGAAGATATTAGCATTATGTGGTGTTGTGACATACGTGGTATCTTGTCTCAACAATGTAATCATTGTATTTTTTATTGTTACTAGTACAGTATGCTTGCAGTTTGATTAGTGCAGGAACGTACTAATAGGTTAATAAACATTTAATATTGTTACAATTAGTGCTATGGCACTTAAAATATTCACTGAGCCACCAGGCAGTTTTACAGAAAAGTGCAGCCCAGCATCAGATTATTTGAAAAAAATAAAAGAGACAAGACGCAGTGCTGCTAGACATCTCACACATTTTAAATGGCTGCGTCTATACATATACTGTTTGTATTGTAATGTGCCTTGTGTAAAGATAAAGTAAATAATAATAAATCTGCTAACATGTTCAAGAACCCCCAACCCTCAGTCAGTTGAAAGCCACAACCTCAATGCATCTATAAATCACCTAATTTAAATCAATGGTTTTAACTAGGGCTGTTTTCTTTTGTGACCCTCTGGGAAAATGAACAGATGACACAGATTCAAGAAAAAACAGTTTTATCAAAAAATACATAATGTTCATAACTAAAAATACAAACCCAGATTTTGTTTTGTTTTTTACAAAACCAGATTTATTTATTTTTCTTTTTATACATTATGTAGGTTTGAGCAAGGCTTCATAAAAGCTGCCATTTATTCAATTTTTTTTATTCCTGTGTCTGAGAAAGTCTTCCTGGTAATTTGCCAATATGTTATGAACAATTCAGGTCTAGGTTCCAGATCAAAAATTAAGTAATGAAGTGAAGCAAAAAGTACTAAGTACTGTATATTCCTATATATTCAAACACAACATTGGATTTGTTAAAATGCATTCAGGAGACAATCTCTGACAAGGTGACAAAACCTAAAAGCAGACCTTTTTTATTGTGCCCAAAAGGTAATTTAGCTCAGGATCTACTTTAAAAGCTCTGTAAAAATCTATATAGAAAAAACTTGTTATTTTATTTACCTTCCAATTGAAAATTGACAGTTAAATGTTTTTGACATTCATTAAAGGAAGTAATGATTACAAAGATTGAGTTTCCAAGAAAGAGATGTACAGTACTTGTTAAAAATATCTGCCATTTTTCATGGTCCATACAGAAGAGTTAGCATTTATAAGAGAATTGATATGACTGTTACGATGATTGTGCACCACCATTTGTTCAGATTTAGACCACGAATGTCCAGGCTATAAGACCTTCAAATGATGAGCCATTTTGCAGTTCTGGATAAAATTTTCTAACCTCTGGGAAACTTTAGGGCAAAGACATAATGAAATCAAATACTAATGACATTTAATAATATGGACATTAAATTTAATTCACCATATTTAAAGTACCAAGCATTAGTGTCTTTTTTTGTTACGCATAAAACGTATGACATGTCCATGATGCCCTGTTAGAACAGTCACTAAAAAACTATCATCATGATAAATAACACGGCGGCCATGGCCTATTGGCACATTAAAGATGTTAGAAAATGACCGCTAAGTGTCACGTTACCAATAGAGGTCCATATGCAAACGAGTGTCCATGTCTGATGACAGAGCTGACATAAGTTGTGCTGCGGTAACAGTTTGTGAAATTCAAATAAATGTGACAGAAAGAGAGACATTCAGAATTCTCCATTCAATAGCTTCCTATTCTAAGAATGGATCATGAACTTGAACTTTGAACTTTATTGCCATATGTAACCAGTACATGTACTGTGTAGTGTGCTCTCTGAAGGCACCAGTTCTGTAGGGTTTGGGCATTTACGGGGACAATTATTAATTGTAGCCGTAAATCACAAAATGATTCTTTTGATGGCCTTAGAATCCAACCATGCGATATAACCCAAACAACGCACACACACGGGTACTAATACACGAGGATACATTTATTAATACATAAAATATGTATTTAAACCTAACAGATCTTATCGAGAGAGTTATCAGAATACAAAAGGTATATATTCAGTCAGTTACGAAGAGTTACATGTATCAAGAGGACATACGTTCAGTATATCATTCATTTAGACCGTTTCGTAAATGAACTTGGTTATAACTTCTACATTAGATACTCAAAACAAGTACATAACTCTTAGGAATTAAATTGATATCAACTGGTTGGGATAACAATTGAATTCTCGAGCTGTAATGCAGTGAAGTTGAATACTCATCCAATCTCTGGGGATTCAGATCTCCTGCGGGCTCTCTGGCTCTGTGCCAGGCTGCTGATGCTCACTGTCCGGCTAGTTAGTGTTGGCTTTAACTAGCAAAGTTTGTGCACAGGAGAAAAGATGACTGTGGGTCCCAGCAAGTCAGGAAGAGGACCGGTTCGTTCCTGATGAAGTGCTAGTTCTGAATAGTGATTCAACTGTCCACAGTTCCGACCTGTTCACGAGGCTTGCTGCTGGTGCTAACCTCGGGTGGATCCTCTGGTTACTCTCTGGCAACCTCCGCTCTAGACTCTTAGAACAAAGGAAAGTTCTTGCACTTGGACACACTGGCCGTTACAAGGTTGTCCGGGCTGAGTCTCAGGATGGTCAGGAGGCGCGCTGCGAGAATGTCCTGCCCTTGGGAGCCTTCTGCTCCTGGGCCATCCTGCCCAGGAATTCTCCTTAGAATTCTCCTGGTGGAAAAGTCCAGGATAGTCTACCCTTTCAGAAAAGTCCACTACAGGCTCTCTGTGTTGCCTATTTTTACCTGGAGGAACTTCAGCTTGTTCATTGGCTGAAAGTTTTATGGGCATCAGAGTCCCACGTTGGTTACTCGGCCCTACCAGTCCCTGATTGGTTGATCAAGGTGAGATATGAGTCGCTTACTCCTGACACCTAGGAATGCAGTCCAGATGTCCATCTGGCACTCCCTAGACAGATAGGCAACAATGGATGACCATTGATTATGATAGCCAGGCTATCCCTAATCAAAAGAAAACATCTTTAAATCAGCCTGCATAAATAGCTTCTCTGTGGCTGCACCACAGAGATGAAGAGGGAGATGGGGCCTCATTTGGGAAAGCACAGCATACCTTAATTCTGTCTTATTAACAAGCATTGCCGCTACAACTGGTGCAATAGAATTCTTACAGAAAGTCTCTCGATTGTTAAAAAAGTGTAAAACACAAAGTGCTGACAGTGCATCAAGACAATATACAAACAAACAGTAGACAATGTAAAAGTAAACAAGTAAACAGTTTGAACGTAAACAATGCAGACATGTAAACAGTGACTGCAGATGTGCAATAAATAAAATTATAATGAGGTACTGTAGATAGTGTAGGTGTGGTCCGAGGAGCATGGCCAAATTTATTCGCCAGTCGCTTGTGGGTAGAAGCTATTGAAGAATCTAGTGGTAAGTGTCCATATGCTCTTGTATCTCTTGCCTGAGGGCAATGGGATGAAGAGCTCATGCCCGGGGTGGTGACTGTCCTCTGTGATGGCCAGAATTCTACCATGACAGCAGTCCTCATAGAGCTGTTTAATCTCAGTGAGACCAGAGCTCATGATCTTCTGGGACACATTCACCATTCTCTGCAGTGCTTTTCTTTCTCAAGAAGAGGTGTTGCAAGTGCCACATGGTGATCCTGTTGGCGAGGACGCTCTCGATGGTGCAGTGGTAGGAGTTCACCAACACAGGTACTGGCATCCCCCAATGCTTGAGGCACCTCAGGAAGTAGAGGCACTGCTGAGCCCTCTTCAAGATAATCTCTATGTTCACAATCCAGGTTAAGTCATTAGAAATGTGAATTCCCAAAAACCTAAAGTTGGTGGCTGTTTCCACTTCCATTCCATCAATACTGAGTGGGCTGTGAGTGTGCGGCCTGTGTCTCTGAAAGTCCACTATTGGTTCTTTTGTTTTACTCACGTTCAAGTCCAGGTTATTGCTATGACACCACCCAGCAGCTGTACAACTTCATCCCTGTAATTGGACTCATCATCATCGATGATCAGGCCTATTATAGTGGTGTCATCCGCAGATTTAATGATGCAGTTGCTGCTGTGTCTTGCTGTGCAGTCATGAGTGAATAGGGAGTTCAACCTTGGACTCAGACAGCAGCTTTATGGGATGCCAGTGCTCAGGGTGAGTGTTGTTTATGTTTTATTACTTATCCACACCACCTGTGGTCTCTCAATTAGGAAGTCCAGCAGCCAGTTGCAGCCGGAGCTGCACAGTTCTAGTCCCCTGAACTTTGTCACCAGTTGGCTGGGTATGATTGAATTGAATACTGAACTATAGTCCACAAACAGCATTCGCACATACTGTATGAGTTCTTATTGTCCAGGTGTTCCAAGGCTATATGTAGAGCTGGGGAGACAGCATCATTCACTGATCTGTTGTTCTGGTAGGCAAACTGAAAGGGGTCCAGGGACTCTCAATTGGAGTTGATGTGTGACAACACCAGCTTCTCCAGGCATTTCATCACCACAGATGTTAATTCTACTGGGCAGTAATCGTTCAGGCACGTCACTTTCGCCTTTTTGGGAGTGGAACAATGGTGGGGGATTTTTAAGCAGGTGGGGACAATGGACTGTGACAGGAAGAAGTTAAAGATGTCTGTAAACACTGTGGTCAGCTGGGCTGCACATATCCTGAGGATGTGGGGTGGTATCCCATCAGCCCCTGCAGCCATATGGATTTTCCCCTGCTCAGAGTTTTCTGCACACTTATCATTCAACTAGAGCTCAAAATATCACAAGGATCCTCAAGACCACAGCAAAGACTGTATTAAAAGATACTTGTATCAGATACATGAGAATCCAGGCTTTTTTATCAACGCTTTCTTTTCCGTATACCAGATATTATGGAACCGATTCAGAAGGGTGTCAGCCAGTCAGATTCCAGGAATCGGTACTTTAAAGAAAAAATACACGGCGGTATTCCATTTCTCCCTAAACATTTTAAGCATCGAAGTATTTAACTAACATGTGAAATAGCGTGTAAAAAAGTGGTAGTTTTAAGCTTTTCTGCTAATATAATATGGAATCGCGTATCTAAAGAAATTGATAACGATATGATTATATTCGTGTACTGCGACAGGGCTGTGTAGGGCTGTTTCGCCTCTCTCTTCATGCAACTTCCCTTGTAGCCCACTGGTCTACGTGCCTGATTACCAACTCACGGGTTGTGTGTTCAAATCCAGCTGGCGCTGTGACTTCTTTTAACAAACATTTCTTCAAAAAAATAGAATAGCAATATTATGGACAATCAATTGACTTTTATATTTCAAAATATCACAACATGATCGAATCTAAGTCATTTTTGATAACAATGAATAGTCACCTTCTTCCCTTCTGACAACGGTCCCTGCTTCTGCTTCCTGCTTCTATTGTGTGTGGGGGGGGGGGGAATCCCTTCAGATCTCCCTTCAGATTTAAAAGGTTAATAATCATATCTTCGGTGTCGCATCTTTTTTTTAAATTGCAATTTAAATCACAAACGCGTGTTTAATTATATGAGTTTTTTTAATCATAATCAGACAAATGCATCATAAATTGATACAGTGTCTTTGTCTTCTAAGTATCTTAATAAACTTTCAGCATAGCTTTCTCCCCGTTTAGATTTATTTTTCTTGGGATTTTGGGATCAAATGTGGAAGGATTAGATTGTAATCGTTTTTATTTTTCAAATACGTTTTAGAAAAGTGTAATCTATACCTGCCCAGACTGTACACCCGCTTCACTGTGGGACAGCCGCACTGGTCGGCGGCCTTCCTAAACCCCGCCCTGACCACTTTCACTCCTGTCCTGCTCTTCCCCGCGCACCGCAGCCAGGCGCTCTTCAGCCTCTGCCCGGGACGAATGTATATTTAGATATTTACACCCGGCGCGGCACCGAGGGAGCGTCTGCATTTATTACTTAGTTTTTAAAATTAGTCAAGCAATATGAAGCATCTCCTTTTACTTTTAAGTCCCTTAAATACATTGAGCACAGCTTTCTCACCACTTAGATTACTTTTTGATACCATCCTTACACAAAGCAGAAACTTCTTGTATTTTCCGCTGACATACAGTACAAGTGGAAGATTACAGATTTTAATCGTCTTTAATTTTGTTACGTTATACGTTTTAGGAACGTTTCATCTATACAAACACCACAAAACTATTCTCGATTGTATTTCTGAATGTTATGTTACACCTACAGTAGTTCACTGCTTTAAATACATCGAATTAAGAAAGTTAGGTGTAGCACTTTAGATCTTTTTTTCTGTACCAGGGAAAATCTGATCATGTTTCTCTATAACAATAATAAAAAACTTTATTTTACATATCACCTTTAAAAGTGGTATCTCAAAGCAGTACAGTAGATGTAAACCACAGATTACAAAGTAAATACCCAGACAAACACAAATGCGTTTTTAATAAAATGCTTTTATTCATTCAGCAGAGAGAGAGAGAGACATCCAGCAGAGAGAGACACACACACAGGTTTTCATTGACAAAAAGTAATTGTTTTTTTTAACATTCCTCTTGTCTAACAGGAATGTTTTGTTTGTGGACAAACGTGAGACTGTCTTTCTCAGACTCACATTCCCGAATGTCCCCCGCCCCGGTCAACAATCCTAGGAAGAACACGAAACAGCCTGTTAATAAAATTGTTACAATTTTGTTCGGTCAGTTCTTCCTCCCAGAATTTATAGATCGCATCGATCAGTTCCTGCTTTGTGCCGGGCTTAGCAGTTTTCAGAACGTAGTCTTTCAGCGAATGCCAAACCATCCCTATTGGATTTAGATCTGGGGATTCGGCTGGAGTTTTCACACAGTTCACTCCTTCTACTACAAGCCTCGCCCTTGCTGCTGTGTGTTTCGGATCGTTGTCTTGAAAGAGACGGTGCCTTGATCCAAAGTGCTCCCTGATATATGGGGCGGCATGCTGTGTGACCACGACTTCCTCGAAGAATTCACGGTCCATAATTCCTTCGAAAATAAGAAGTGGTCCCGGGCCTCTTCTAGATATACCCCCCCAGACGTGAACCTTCAGTGGATGTTTGGGCTTTGGCTTGTCCACATATCTCCCCTTTTTGCAAAATGACATTGTTGAAAACTGTTCCAGAGCCACTGTTGTTTCGTCGGTGAAAAGTACATCCTGAAATGTCTCCCCCTGTTCAATCCATTGGAGCGCTTGTTTGAGTCTTTCCTCTTTGTTTTTTAGCCTTATCATGGGGCATGTGTTGGTTTTTCTGTATCTCCATCCAAGCCTCCTGCGCACTCTTCTTATCGATGTCGGACTAACGGTAGCACCGAGGTCAGCCCATAGCCGTCTTTGGACTTGTATCGCCGGTAGCTCATCATTTTCATCAGTCAGTTTGTCGATAGCTCGCACAATAGGACTTGAAATAAAAGAGATCAACAGTTAGTTTTAAAAATAATGTGTGTAGTTGTATTTACATGCAAGAAAAGTATTTTTAGAAAGTTATTTACCTTTGAATCGTCCTCAGTTTAGATTCTCTTTGCCTCCTCTCCCCTTTATAATGTCGTCTCACTGTGCTTTCAGAAACGAAGATGTCCATCGAAGCCAAATGCTGTACAATGTCCCGTGTTGACTTCCCATTTCTTTTCATCTTCATTATTTGGTGTGAGAGAGTCTTCGTGATTTTGGCCATTGTCCGTCTCCTTACCAAAGCGATACAGTGGTGCAGCTTGAATTCTGTACCTATATACTGTATGGTATGGTACAGATAAAACTTACACCATACCGATGAGCTAATACCAGGACACCAGGAAATGTGTCTGATGCATTAGCAAGTTAAAACAATTGCGTCGAAAACCTGGGTGTAACAGCTGTCCCTTTTTCTGATCACTCGCTCTCTGGATACACGTCTCACCTGTCCTGTTCTTTGTTTTCCTGGTTTGCTGATTATGCCTGTTGCGATCCACTCCTACCCTCACACCTAAAGAAGACTATTTTAAATTTCTTGGTGCGGTTCATTGTGCAATTAACCCTTGTATGTGCTGTCCTTAAGGTGATATCACATAAAGGTTATACTGTTATTTAATTGGATACGCGATTAAAAAAAAAATTTTTTGAATCCCTGGCGGAACACATTCCATAAGAATCAGCGCTTTCATATATCGCCTTTAAAGGTAGCTTCTCAAAACGCTTTACAGGATAAAAACAACAATAACAGCAACAACAACAATGTTGTATTTCATTGCACTTTGACAGAGCGTCCTTAAATCAACTGTTGACTCTTCTCTCTTTACTACTTGTTTGGAGTGACTGAGCTCCGCTCTGTACCACACAATGATCACCCCAGAGTCTCTGCCCCGGGTGATTTGGGGTTTTTTGACAGAGGGCAAAAAACTCTCTCTCGCTTGCCCTCCCCCCCCTGTGTATTGTCTGTTTTTTTGTGCTGTCCTTTGACAAAACAAGGCTCACCAGATAATGTGAATCGAAACCTGTTTTTCTAGCTTTTAAAGTTGTGTGACGTGTAAGCGGGAACACATCATTATATCTTACATATGAAAAATACATAATATAGCTCCCAAACAAACGCAAACGTGTTTTTGATAAGATGCTTTTATTCACTCATAATCCGACAATTTCAGGAAGACTAAGGAAGGACTAAGGGAATTGTCATCTGTTGTTGAAGCTCTGTGAGCTCGGTGACTTTGAGACCACTTGTTATCCCAGGTTGTTTGAATAGCCACAATTCAAATAGAGAAAAAAGAAATGACTGACAAGATTTAAGATGTGGCTGTCAATGTTGGATTAAAAAAAAACACATTGCCCGACGTTTGTTGCATTGCTTGAAAAATAACTTTATTTCGAGAGACTGGATAAGTAATTCAAGTGTTTTTTTTTAACTTCCTGAAAAACAACTAATAATTTAACTATATGTGCAAACGTTTTATGATATGTCGCTGTTGTGAATGTCTGTGGACATGTGCTGGCTGGACAGGAGGCTCTACTGTACACAGAGAGGGGCGGGAGGAGGAGACAAGCCAATACATACTCTTAGAGTTTGATTAATAGGGAATATAATATAAAAATATAGTACTAAAAATAAGATACACTCTACAGACATTCACAACAGCGACTGTCAGAAGATAGGACACAGCGGCTCAGACACCCGCTGAATGGAAAGGGGCACTTTAATGTTCTGTATGGCTAATACTAAAGCCAATACTTTAATATTATTTTCTGTATGTTTAACAATAGTGGGTACTGGCCTAATTTGGCCCTACTCCCATTGTTAGGTGTGAATGTGTTGTTGTTAAGTGTGAATTTGTACCTGTTTCCCTGAGGTCTGGCTTTTTTTCTGGAAAACCATAACTCTGGTCTTGTCCAGATTGATTGTCAGCGCCCAGGTCTGACAGTGCTGCTCCAGCAGTGCCAGGTTCTGCCGCAGCCTCTGTTCTGTGGGCGACAGCAGGACCAGGTCATCTGCAAAGAGCAGGAACTCGATTTCTGTAATTAATGCAGATCAGTAAATCAAGGGACAAAACAATTGTTGCGCCCGGCTCCTCAATGGGCTTTGACGTGCTAATGCATTGGTTTAACAGTCCGGGTGTGGCAAGCCTCTGATGTCTCCCGACTTCGGCAAAAGGAAACTGCCTTTCATTGGACGGGAAAGCAAGAGCCGACCGCTACGCCGCCCTCGTGTTTCGAAATCTTGTGACTTTTGAAATTTACTGGGGGTGGACCACGTTTGTAAATTTCGATGGGTCCAGAGGCAAAAGTGCCTTGCCTTGCAATCTCCGGAAAACCATTAGTAGCATGGTGAATCGGAGATTCTCAACCCTTACTTCGTGCGACTGGAAAAGAATTTGTGATCGGATCAACGGAATAATTCGTAGAAGGAGGCGCTCTTTTCCTCTAGTCTAACAGTCTGTCCACAAACAAAACATTCCTGTTAGACAAGAGGAATGTAAAAAAACAATTACTTTTTGTCAATGAAAACCGGTGTGTGTGTCTCTCTCTGCTGGATGTCCCTCTCACTCTCTGCTGAATGAATAAAAGCATTTTATTAAAATTTTATTGCGTTTCTCTGGTATTTACTTTGGTCCTTTTAACTGTTTTTCCATCTACTGTATTGCTTTGAGATGCCACTTTTAAAGGTGATATGTAAAATAATGTTTTTTATTGTTGTTATAGAGAAACATGATCAGATTTTCCCCGGTTCAGAAAAAAAGATCTAAAGTATACTAGTTTGTCATTCTCATCACCTCTCTGCTAGATGGCTTTTGAATAGAGTCAAATGAAGAGAGAGGTGAAACAGCCCTACACAGCCCTGTCGCAGTACACGAATATAATTATATCTTATTAATTTCTTTAGATACGCGATTCTTTTTATACAGTCTTTGCTGTGCTCTTGAGGGTCCTTGTGATATTTCGAGCTCTGGTTGAATGATAAGTGTCGCAGTAAATCAAAACGCGATTCAAATCAATATAAATGTTTATTTTGTAACGCATAGGTGACTATTCATTGTTATTAAAAAGACTTAAATTCGATCATGTTGTGATATTTAGAAATATAAATTTGTTTGGTGCGAGTGAGGTTTTATTTAATCTCTGACCAAGGGAAACGTTTCATTTTTTCAAAGAAATGTTTGTTAAAAAAAAAAGTCATCGCCCCAGTGGGATTCGGTCACAGACCGTGTGATGTGGGAGTCAGGAACCTAACCCACAGCGCCACCGGCAAGGTCACATGCAGAGTGCTGAAAAAGCACTACAGAAACATTATCAACAGACAATGTACAGCGTGTACTATTCTTGTGTTGCGGTACATGAATATAATTATATCGTTATTAATTTCTTTAGATACGCGATTCCATATTATATTCCCTTTAAATCAAATTCTAAAAGTATGCTTGTTGACTCCGGTATATCGTTAGTTAAAGACTTCGATGCTTAAAATGTTTAGGGAGAAATGGAATACTGGTGTGTATTTTTTCTTTAAAGTACCAAGACCAGCCATATACTGTATGTTTATGTTCCAAAATTAATATCGTTTATGGCCTCAGCTACTAAGATTTCCCTTCAGTGGTAAAATTCCATATAAATATTCAATAATAATAATTGCTTACACTTATATAGCGCTTTTCTGGACACTCCACTCAAAGCACTTTACAGGTAATGGGAACTCCCCTCCACCACCACCAATGTGCAGCATCCACCTGGATGATGCGACGGCAGCCATAGTGCGCCAGAACGCTCACCACACATCAGCTATTAGTGGGGAGGAGAGCAGAGTAATGAAGCCAATTCATAGATGGGGATTATTAGGAGGCCATGATTGGTAAGGGCCATTGGGAAATGTGGCCAGGACGCCGGGGTTACATCCCTACTCTTTTCGAGAAACACCCTGGGATTTTTAATGACCACAGAGAGTCAGGACCTCACAGTACTGGGGCATTAGGACCCACATGGACCGCAGGGTGAGCGCCCCCTGCTGGCCCCACTAACACCTCTTCCAGCAGCAACCTTAGTTTTTCCCAGGAGGTCTCCCATCCAGGTACTGACCAGGCTGACACCTGCTTAGCTTCAGTGGGTTGCCAGTTGTGAGTTGCAGGGTGATATGGCTGCTGGCTTAATACTAAAACGGGCACAGTAAAGACGTTTACTGTAAATCTTTCTACGACAGACCAACGGACCATGAGTGCCCCTGTCGGTCAACCAATCACCTACCGCGGTACCGCGTGTCATCGTGCGTCACAATGCGCGACGCCGTAGCCAATTACCTCCGGTACGTGTCTGTACCGCGCACTTTGAATGGCTGCATCTGTAGCGTGTAAAATCATAGTTTTCTGTAATGATTAACTAAAATGCATATTAAGTAATTTTTCAAGCACAGGAGCTGTACAATTTTACAAGGTATTGCTTTTCTCTGTACAGTTTCTCTTAAAGATTTTTTTTGTGTCATGAGAAACAGAAATAAATAATAATTCTGTAGTTTAAAGGTACAAGCTGACAAAATCAACTTTTGATCAATCATCTGATAGCAGGCTGTCTTAGTCATGTTGATTTATACTTTTATTTTCAGAATTAAAAATTGTTCTCTAATTTTGCTACTATTGTTCCCTGATACAGCAGTACGTGTGTATGCTAAATTGATAAACAAACAAAAAAACAAAACACATTTCCAACTGGCAAGCATATACTGATATTAACTACAGCTGATTATGAGGCATGTCCCTTGCCAGTAAAAGCTACATACCATCATTATTTGTTTAATGAATCACTTTCAGTGTAGAAAAGGCATTTTGACAGTATGGCCTTACATCATGGTCTTGGCAATAAACCCTTTCTATAAGTTGGAAAAATACCACATTACCATCATGGTAAAACTCAAAAACCTTCTCCACAGAAAATATTATCTCTAGGTAGATTTTCAGTTTATTCATGTGGGTTTCTCAAAGTATATTACCGCAACATTATAAACCGGTCCTTAGGTTATTGGACTTAGAATTTTCACTATAAATGTTTATTCATATTTTTCAAAAAGTATTTCTTAAGGGCTTCTTTTTTAGGTAATTGCTACAGTTTCTTACTTGTAAAAACTGTCAGTAGCCACCCTGGTTTTAAATTGTCAAGAGATAAGTGTCTGGCTTTTAAAATTGGCCAAATAAATGTGGATATTTACATCTGCAAAAAATAAATGGATATAAGTAATGTGTTAGAGCCCTTCAATGCGGCTGTTCCCCTCTTGACCAGAGAACTGTTACCTTGTACAGATACCTAATAGAGTGTATGCATCTGCAGTTCCATAAGATGACATGGGTGTGAACATTTCCCCTGTTTTCCTCACATGCAGGTCCATCATGACGGATCTGTACTACCTCAGTCAATCTGATGGAGCTGGTGAGTGGAGGGAGAAGGAAGCTAAGGACCTGTCGGACCTGGTGCAGAACAGAATATCGTACCTTCAGGTTAGTCAATAGTTGAGATTTACAGTAGTTTTGTTTGCTAATAGACCTATACGAGTTATACTTTACTCTTTTTTATAACAAGTGGCATATGGGTATAATTTTATATGTTAAAAAGGATTTCTTGGTGCCTTTACATAGATGTAAGTATCTTTCAAAATTGTGGTTTCTTATACTAATAAATCACAGTAAGATTCCACAGTGTTTGTCAGACAGTTTCCAAATTCAATATAAAAGTTTTGGCATACCATGCTGTAGACGAACAGTGAAGCATGATCTTAGCATGATAAATCACTGCAAATTATGGTAAAACATGATGTAAACCAAAGATTATTATGAAGGAAGGATAATACATTGTATAAACATAGTAAAAAAGAGTAACGTTGATGTGGACATAATACTGAGACTCTCATACAGACAGCTCATATCAGGCATGAAAACAAGACAATTCTGCAGTTTGGGTTTGCTTATTTTAATAGCGCAGGGATTTGCAAGTTTGCACAATTCTGTTACCAGTAAGTGAAAGATGACCTGGTTCCTAAGTTTAAATGTTGTTATTTTGTATACAAAGTAAGAAGGATGTGAGAATTACTAAACATATATACTGTATAGGAGGGTACTCTCATGGTCTGCACCTAAAATTTAGGAATGATGTAGCTGGTGAACGTTGACACAAAGATGAGGAGCTACTAGCCTGAATTAAGATAATTTATGAGCATTGTAGTTCTAGCTGTGTTTTAATTCATCACCCATACTCAATGAAATGTTTTCATAAAGCTTTAGACAATTGTATAACCATTAATTTATTCTTAGTATTGTAATTTGCACCAAAGTGCATCACTTTTATTTGTACTTGAAGTGTTCAGGTACATTAAAGTGTCAGTGCAAACATTCATTAGTGCTGCACCAGGCACTTTACTTCACTCACTTTTATTCCTGGATGGAATCTGACAAATAAAATGATTATGCACTCTGTATTTTCCTTAAGCAACTCTTCAATTACTATATATTACCCTGTGAAAGTGCGACTCATTGAAACTTCCATCAAACCCAGTCTTTCTTCTTGTACACTTTACACAGGCCATAAGCTTTAATAAGACTCATAAGACTCCACTGTCTTGAGAAAAGTGACTTGGCTTTGTAATACTGAACAAATCCAGTTTAACCTTTATAGAATAAAATTGCACACAAGTGTTTTACAAGGAGCGTGGTTTCATTATAGAGCACACTTAATTGCTGTGGTACACAGGGTATTGCATATACTTGAGGACAAAGTGCTATTATTGTTCTTTATGGCAATTTAAATGTCCTGACATTCTTCTGCTAGGTAAACTACAGTAGATGAATTTACACATATTACAAGTAACTTCATTTCAGCAATATTACTAGTCATAATACTTCGATCCTTTTTAAAGGATTGCATTGATTAATAATGTGATTGATAAAAGAAATGTAATTTGTGGTTTATACAGAATTAGGACATCACAGAACTGAAGTTCTAGATGCCAGAAATACTGTAACTCCACTCCACAGCGTCAATAGCCCAATGCAATTAATTGTTTGAAAATTTCAAACTTAAATTAATAAAATCTGAAGTATAATTGTGATGTCACGCGAAAAAGGAGATTAAGGGACAGAGTTTTTTTGTACCTTCTTTTTATTTATTTTTATATTAGACCTTTTAACGGTCACTTTTATTTCCATTTAATTTAGTGTCTTTATGTAATACTTAATGTATTTGTATATGCTTGTCCATTTTTGTTTTCTAAGCTGTCATAAAGTATCATGAAAGGTGGTGTGTAAAATGAAGATTAGTATTATTATTTAACCGATTAATCAAGTAGGTTTTTAAATTTCATTGTAATGGATTTAAGGCTATTAATCACACAACCTGTCTTTAGTTCAAACTCATGAAAAAAAGATTAGGCGAGTCACACCAACTTTTGTGTATTACACACTTTCTTTAGTCAGTTTTCAGCTTTCATCTATTCTATTCTACTTCATTTCAGCTGACATTGCTAGAAAGAATTGTGGCCAATAATTGACTCTGGATAACCAGTCCATGGGTAATTCTAGACATTCAATCATCAGTTGACTATAGACAGTTAGCCAGTCAATAGATGACTCTAGACAGCCAATAAGTGAGTGACTCTAAACTAGTGCAATTATTTAGAACTACATCCAAGCAGCATATGACTGTTACTCTAGCAGACAGTCAGAATTTGACTCTAGAAAGTCTGTCAGCAGGTGATTCTTGAAGGTCTGTCAGCAGGTGCTTTTAGACAGAGAGTCAGCAATTGACTTTCTCAATTTCTTTAATATATAAATGTTCCTCCCAGTTTCTACAGTCATTTACTGCCTTGGTAGGTGTCTTCCACCTGGAATCTTTGTCTGATATAAAGCTTTAATAAAAATAAAGGCACCTCTTTTCTCTGGATAAAATGCACAGACACCCTGGGGAAAGATCTCCCTATTCCAACCTGATTAACGTTTTTATTCTTCGATCTCTGGCACCACTGTTAATCTTCTCATACACCAGACTTCCCTCCTTGGCTCTGCTACTCCCCAGCTTGGGACTCCATCCTGCCTTTTATCTAAGCCAATGACTTGTGCTGTCAGGCCTCAGTTATATCTCAGTGGAACTGAGATATTAAAAAAAATCTATTTTTGTGTTTCTCCATCAAAAAACAATCCCACTGAGGCCTGGAGCTGAGTGTTGTGAATAGTACATAAAACTCAGCAGCATATTCCTTGCACGGTTTAATAGAGAATGAAGGAGAATAATTATAATTTAATTCAAACACTTGAAAAATGTATTTCAGTGTTAAAATTATACACACGTGTAAAGAGTAAGTTTTAGTTGCTCAGCCTCATATACAGTATACGCTAAATTCTATGCAGTGAACAATGATCTTTAAAAAGTGTAGGAAAGGAAGAAAAGTGGAGAAGTGTTTAAGTATCACATTTTATATCCAGCTTGAAATCAAGACACATTAAATCACAAATGATTTTAGCTTTATTACAGTAATTAAGCAGTTACAAGTGAAAACCTAGAAAAACGGGTTGGATAAGCACCTTTAGTTTGAATAAATTCGGTTTGAATAAGTCTGTACAAATGTAGCCCACCAGTCAAGATTTGAAAATGTTTTCCCATTCCTTCTTTCCAAACTGTTCATGTTCAGTCAAATTGCAAGAGGTCTGTTGATGTCCTGCAACTTTAAGTGATTCCAAAGATTTTCAGTTGGACTTAGGTCTGGGCCATTCAAGGATGTTTCCCATTTTGTTCTTTAACAGTTCCACTGTTGTTTCTGGCTTTGTGCTTTGGGTTGTGACAAGACTGAAGGTGAACGTCTGTCCCACTTTCAACTTTCTTGCAGAAGGCATCAGGGTTTCCCCAATTACTTTTCTGTACGTGGCTCCCTTCATTTTCCCTTCTATTGTGGCAAGTGCCCCAGTCCTCACTGGTAACATAATGTTTCTAATACCATTCTTCACAGTAGGGAAGGGCTTCTTTGGGTTATGTACTGTGTTTAATTTTCACCAAATATAATAGAAAGATTATAGAAAGAAGAAAGATTTAAATGTATTTACTGTGCCCGTTTTTGTATTGAGTATTTATATGGAATTTTACCACTGAAGGGAAACTTTAGTAGCTGACCAGAAAAAGAATAGGCCCATAACGCGTGTGAAGGCCATAAACGATATTAATTTTGGAACATAAACATACAGTATTACAGTATATGGCTGGTCTCGGTACTTTAAAAAAAATACACACCAGTATTCCATTTCTCCCTAAACATTTTAAGCATCGAAGTCTTTAACTAACATGTGAAATAATGTGTATAAAAATAGAATTTGATTAATAGGGAATATAATATGGAATCGCGTATCTAAAGAAATTAATAACGATATAATTATATTCATGTACTGCAACACAAGAATAGTATACGCTGTACAATGTCTGTTAATACTGTTTGTGTAGGGCTGTTTCACCACTCTTCATGTGACCTTGTGGGTAGTACTGTGGTCTAGGTGCCCAACTTGTAAACTACAGGTTTGGTGTTCAAATCCAGCCGGTGCCATGACTTTTCTTTTAACAAACATTTCTTTGAAAAAATAGAATAGCAATATTATGGACAATTAATTGACAATAAATATAGAAAAGCACATATTAAAATTGGGAAATTTGGTTTCTGTCAAAGCGATCTGTCAAAGCCCAATGAAACCTATTTATTGATTCTTATGGATGCCCGGTTCCGGCAGGGATTAAAAAAAACATCCAATCGCGTATCTAAAGAAATAACAGTATAACTATGTTCATGCACAAACAGTAGCATGTTACATTATTAGTTTGGGTGTCTCCTCTTGCCAGAAAGTTTTTGACTTTTTTTAAATTACAACCCATAAATAAAGCTGATACTGTTTAGATTTTTAATTATTTAAAACTGTATTACAGCAGCACAATGCACAATGCAACGTAAATCGCTACCTTTGTCTTCTGCGTAATAATCTTCACCTCTCTGTCCAGCAAATTAACAATAGTAATAATAATGAACTTTATTGTATATAGCGCCTTTAAAGGTGGCTTCTCAAAGCGCTTTACAGAATAAAAACAATAACAACAATACTGTTGGGCAAACGATTTTTTTAAAAAGAAATAAAAAATGAGATATAATAATGTATTCCGGCTAAGACGTTGCACGACTTTAAAACCTATAAAAACAGATTTCGAGAGTTAATAACATCTAAAACTACTTTTTATGCACGAAAAACAGGTGATCTTTTGCAGCTGTTTCACTGTTTTAAACAAATAAGAAATTAGATTGCTCATAAATCTAATCACTTATTCTACATAAACACAGCGTGATTGCTCTCTGAAAATGCTCTTTTTCTTGTTCGTTTTGGAGACCTTGATCGAAACTGATTTGAGATGTCAGAACGGATTTTTTTCTGGGTGTATTTCTGTGTGCGCGTTTCCTACATTGCTTCGTTTGTCGAAATTTTAACTTTATATTTAGGCTCAGGATTTCAACTATAAATCGTACACTAATTACTAGCAGTAAATACTGATGTTTTGCTCCCTCTTACCACAAAAATATATATGTATTGTAGCTGGAATGAACTTGCACTCTAAAACCGCACTCAAAATGCAATTTAGCGCTTTCTGGCAAGAGGAGACACAAAAATTAATAATGTAACATGCTACCGTTTGTGCATGAACATAGTTATACTCTTATTTCTTTAGATACGCGATTCCATGTTTTTTTTTTAATCCCTGGCAGGACCGGGCGTCCATAAGAATCAAGTAATAGGTTTCATTGCGCTTTGACAGATTGTCTTTAAATAAATTGTTGATTTAAAATTTGACAGTAAATGTTTATATTGTAACGCATACTGTACAGCCTCCATTTCTCTATACAAATCTAAAAGATCGTTTGCGCAGCCTAAGAGGGGGGCGAATGCACTACAATAGATTAGCATACTGTAGAGGAAAACAGTATAGCCATCGTTGATATGAGGACTTTTGAAACCAAATTTCCCAATTTTAATGTGTGCTTTTCTATATTTATTGTCAATTAATTGTCCATAATATTGCTATTCTATTTTTTCAAAGAAATGTTTGTTAAAAGAAAAGTCATGGCGCCAGCTGGATTTGAACACCAAACCTGTAGTTTACAAGTCGGGCACCTAGACTACAGTACTACCCACAAGGTCGAATGTAGAGTGGTGAAACAGCCCTACACAAACAGTATCAACAGACATTGTACAGCATGTACTATTTTGTTGTAGTACATGAATATAATTATAGCATTATTAATTTCTTTAGATACGCAATTCCATATTATATTCCCTATTAATCAAAATCTAAAAGTATGCTTGTTGACTCCGGTATCGAGCGTATTCGCAGAAAAGCTTAAAACTACCACTTTTTATACACATTATTTCACATGTTAGTTAAAGACTTCGATGCTTAAAATGTTTAGGGAGAAATTAAATTCTGGTGTGTATTTTTTCTTTAAAGTACCGAGACCAGCCATATACAGTTTACATACTGTAATACTGTATGTTTATGTTCCAAAATTAATATCGTTTATTGTCTTCACACGTGTTATGCTCCTATTCTTCTTATGCTCAGCTACTAAGATTTCCCTTCAGTGGTAAAAGTCCATATAAATATTCAATACTTAAATGGGCACAGTAAAGACATTAAATATACATATACATACTGTATACAGTACAGTTTTCTATACAGTAATATGTTTATGTTCCTAAATTAATATCTTTAATGAGTATGTGAAAGGCATGGTGAATCGGAGATTCTCAAAAATTACTGTACTTTGCATGATTGGATACAAATGCGTGATTGGATCAACGAAATGCTGTGGTGTTACTTTTACAAAGACTATCAATGAAAAAAAGAATGTGGACCAGGGCAATACTTTGAGTTTACAGCTTGTCCAAGGTCATTCATTATAAATACTATTAGTAATATCTTCGGTAAAGACTTTAATGGCGACAACTCAAACATGAGATGTTGAGCTTTATTAGCTCCACCTTGCGGAAATTCCGGATACTATTATTTTACTTGCGGTATCATGCGGTATCATGCTGTACTATGCGAGAATATACGGTATTAACACCGTAACACCGCGTCAAGATTTAGATTAGTTGTTGGTGGTGCCATATACCTTCCACTACTTAATAATTGTCTTGGCCATGCTCCAAGGGATACTTAAGACCTTTGAAATATTTTAATTTCTATCTCCTGCTCTGTGCCTTTGCAACAACTTTTTCCAGAGGTCTTTTTTCTTTTTGTTCTTTTGCTCTTTGTTGTCCATAATTTATTCTTTGAGTTGTACTACCCAGTGGAGGGGACCCACAGGAACAGCTGAATTTATTCTGAAATAATCAGAATCACTGCAATTCTAACACAGGTAGGGACTAATTAGCTTGTTGTGTGCTTTGGGAGGCAATTGGTTACATTAGAGCTAATTTATGATTACTATTACTAAGGGGTGTTTACACTTATCCAACGCATTTTTCTAGGTTTTTTATTTGTAATTACTAATTTAAAATGTTTGAGCATTTGCTTTTCACTTGGGGATTGTGTGTTACAAAGTGTAAATAAAGATAAAATGTATTTAATGTACTTTTATTTGTCTCGATTTAAAGTTGTGTTACTTTGGAAAGGGTGTGTAGACTTTCTATAGCAGTGGTTCTCAAACTGTGGTAGGCGGTGTGCGCCCAGGTGGTATGCCAGATGATCCTGGAAATTTGTTTTGTGTTCGGAATTGAAAAATTGAATAATTAAAATTGTTGTTAATTTTTCAACTGTAATTTACTGAATTGGTTTCAGAAAGCTTGAGACAGGTTTTCATATTTTCTGTTTTAATAAAATTAGTTTATGTGTCCAGTACGCAGCCTACATACTTAGCTATGTCGTTACAGCGTGCTAATACTTTAGTGTTCATACTCCTCTCGAGCTTTCAGAGACACAGTTTAGTGCCACATTTGGCAAAAGAACAAATGGTCGAAAATGAATACCTCACAAAAATCAACTATTACTTTGTCATGGCTGAAAGGAATAGACGCAAAGAGTAGTGATGCCAGCTCTGCTAGATCATGCACACACCTGTTGAGAATGAGGAGGATTATACATCAACCACCGATACTAGGTCTGCTGCTGAACCTGACACGGAAAGCTCTGCAAGTGTTAGCAAGTGTCACAAAATGGCTACAAGGCAGTATCATCCAAATGCTCAGTGCTATCGTTATTTTATGTGTGTGTGAGTGTGTGTGTGTGCATGCTCATGTTGGTCATTGAGATTTTCTGTGGTTCCTATGAGAAGATGACTTGTAGGTGGTACTTGGATGCTTTGGTTTGATCAGGGGTGGTACTTGGTCCAAAAAGTTTGAGAACCACTGTTCTGTAGGCACTCTATGTAGTAAGGACAAATTGAAGTAAGTAGTAAATTTGTTTTAAAGCTGAGTTAGATTGTAACCAGGAATTATGTTCTAGATCTTGTGATGCCAGATAGTGATGTGCCTCACGAGGAGCGGCTTTCCCCTGGGTTTGTGTTTTGACTTTCTCAAAGCTTTCCCCTACCCAAGATGGTGGCACACAAATCACAGGGGATTTGACAGGCCCAACAATCATTGGAGCAGGATCAGCTGTGTGTCCTGCTCCAGACCAGATCTATAAAATGCCTAGTAAACAGTAAGATGGTGATGAGCAGGAATGGAGGTTAAGGATAAAATCTTTTTGATCACTCCAGCTTCTACCTGGATAGGCTAAACCTGTCACCCGTCTGGAGGCCGCATGGTTTTCCCATGTGAAGGCTGGAATACTCTGTTGCCTGCTGTTTACAGATGATATAGATGCAGCCACTCAGAACTGCACTACCAGGTTAACTTGCTTGGTGGAGCAGTGAATGTACTGTGAGTCTGTCACATACAGTAAATCTTATTTTAATATTGAAAATTAAATGTGTATTAACCCATTAATGCTTTCCTCTGCTAATCAAACTGCACAGTCACACTAACAGAATATTTAGTTATTTTTAATTAACCCAGAATTATTAGCAATTGTGTATAAAAAACACATAAACACATAAAATGTATTATACATAATGACTTTAGGAAACATATCATATTTAAAAACAAATAAGTACATTAAAAAGAGGTTAGTAGTTTTGAATAATTCAAAGACTAACTTATGGTTGTATACTGTAACCACTTCAGTGTGGTTCAGTGGAAGACTTCTTGCCTGCCATATGAAATGCCTGGGTTCAATTCCTCAAGTCCAGCCTATTTGGGAATAATCTATTTCCAATTATAAAATGTAGTTATATACTATGTTGACATTTTTAATTTATTTTATAGCTTTTTCACAAAGCTAGATTAGTTAGCGGAATATATGAAAAAATAGTTTATTGTGGACACAATGTGTTTTTTCAGGTTTAAATATGCATTCAAATATCCATATTTTATCTTAATGCTAATTTAAGTAACAAGTAATTAGGAAACAGATAATGTTGTTCAAGTTTATAATTATGAAAATGTATTATGAACATACCATAGTGGCTTTAAAACTTTACAGTATACTGTATTTAAAAACAAATAAACATGTATAGTTAAAAGCAAAACAGAGTTCTTTTCTCCTGCACCACTGTAATGAAGCTGAGTGAGGTCATTATCCCCCCCCCCCCCCCCCCCCACAATAAAATGTGCTTTATTTCAGGAACGAAAGAAGCAGAAACGTTACTTTCTACAGCACAAACGTAGAACATTGATAACACTAAATTAAAAATAATACTTATAAGTAATTTTATACCATTCTGTACATTATGGATTTAACTCACTGACATTTAAGGACTGTGAGTCAGGGTCCTGCACTGTACTGTTCCCACTCCTGTGAATGCCTGCTGCCTCATTTCTGATAAATAATTTTTGTAAGGGTTTCCCAGAACCAGTGTTCAGCATAATAAATGTGGGCAATTAACTATTGATCTAGAAATAATGACAAACCTAATCCACACATGGATTTATTACAGATTACTGAAAAAGTTAGAGTTTAATGCTTCGTTCACTTTTTCCATTGCGATCTATAGTTAGCAAGAGTATCTAAGAAGGGGATTGGGTCATGGGTAGGTCAATAGCAATTTTATTCACTTTCATTTATATTGCACTCAGAACAGAGAGTGATAAATCTTTCAGGTTCAACTTCTTCTAAGAGTGTAGCAAACTTGTGAATATTGCCATTGGGGATTAAGAAAACTAAACATTCTAAATATTAAAGCCACTATATATAAAATAGTTTTATAATTATAATCTAAAATATGTTTATACATTTTCTGTAGTTCCCTTTTTTTCCTTTTTATTAGTGACATGTAGTGTAAAAAAAGAGGCCAGATGAAACAAATATGTAGTAATATTTGTCCGGTACTGAAACGTGCATTTGTAACCAGATGATGAGGTGGTGAGTCTGGAATACCTTAAGTTGGTACTGTAGTTAGATTCCCACTACAAGCTTGCAGTACTCCTAACCTGTGAATGCCTCTGCAAACCCTCATGTTTTTTTTTTTAAAAGTTTTAAAAAATGGGTCCCATGTGAATTCCTTCTGTACATATATATCCTTGATGAATCTTATCGCATATAAGAGGATGTTATATTTAGTGTATTATATAGTAAGTATGTAGTATGTGAAATATTAAAAGTTCTGTGTAGGGGAGAAAGTCTTGCATAAGAGTTTATGAAGTCCTAATTAGGAGATAACGTATGGGTTTTATTTATTTTTTTATTGTCCAATATAGAAAACATATTATTTATTAGATTTTATTATTACAGAAAGAGTATTTGTTAGAAATACAAGTTGTGAATTGTCCAGGAATAAAACCCACACCTTCTAGGTGGCAGTCTAGAATTCTACCACTGAAGGAAAGCATCACTCTGTTTGGATGAGAAAAAATTAGAAATAAAAGGGTTACTTTTCCCATTTTTTCAATTAAACTATAAGTGTTTCTTTTTCTATTACAACAGTATTGACAGCACTTCCATACTTTTTCAAGATAACCACAAACTGTGACCAATTTGTTGCAGAGGTTTATAAAGAAAGTGGAATACTTTTGTGTATCTTATTTTTTTTTATTTTCAGTTATCACTACCAGCTATATAAATATATTTATATTCATACATGTATATCATTAATGATGTTTACAAGCTTATTGTTATGTTCAGCTACAAAAATCTTCCTTTAGTTACATAATTCCATATAAATGTTCCATATTAAGTGGAATTAAAAAAGAAAGACAACAGATTAAATGAAGATAATGTTTCACTAACATCTAACACACCATAGGTGTCACCTATTGATCTTTAGATCTTTAGATTCTTTGAGAAAGTTGATTTAGTGTGATGAATTACACCGTGGTACAGCACAGTCCCCTTCCCACACCAATGAGTTTCGATGCACAATCTGAATGTCTTCATCTGTATGTAATAATAGAAAACAGAGTTTTTTTTAATTGCTGGAATTTCAGCTGACATGATGGAAAAACACATAAATTACAACTTGTAAAAAGGGAACGCAATCTACCAGCATTATAAGTAATGGTTTTATGTAAAAAATTACTTTTCAGGACATTGCTTATCTGGCATTAAACTAAAAAAGTAATGAATTTTACCAGGCACACAAATGCCACAAGAGGTTTCTTTGTAGTGAATTGACAATTGGTAATGCACACTAAGGCCACCAGCAAGGCAGAAAGACAGTTTATGCTTTTCCACAGCTTCAGAGTTGTATGAGCTATTTGCCTTTGACACATTTTAAAAACTGCATTACAAACTAGTGGTTCTAGCACTAACTTAAAGGTGGTCATAAGGGTCAGTAACTATGTTAGCACTCGAACATTTCTCCACCACCATTTAAATAATCCCTTTACAAGTCCACTGATTGCATAATCAGGGAATAAAATGAGAATTAAAAATTTTCTTCTTATCCAAATAAGATATAGAATATTCTGTATATTCTCAAACCTTGTTTTAAAGATACATAATAAGAAAGTTATATATACCTTTGACATAAATATTATCGTTAAATACTGCCCTTCAACCATTTATAAATCTGTTTTTACACTTCTGGCACCCAGAACTGAAGATGAAAGGGAAAGAAGGTACATGTATCAGGTCTGGTTCAGCAACAGTTTATCCCTTTTTGCAGCATAGTTCTCATTTCTCATTACTTGTGTGAGGGGGAGTGGTTTGAAAATGCTACTTAAAAACAACATTGCAATTAGTTTAAATCCTTCAGAAACTGAAGTGGGCCAGCATAGTTCTTTCTAGTTTCTGTAGGATTATAAGGAAAGAGAGTACAAGACTGCCCCTGGATAGTACATTCATTGACCTTCTAATGCTGCAGGAATTTGTTGATATACCCTATCTGACTAAAATATATACAATCTACTTTGCATTGAATTGGTTTTGCATTGGTTTAAGAACTCATGCTCTGATATCGATGAGCTGACAGATACAGTCTCCAGTTATGTTACTTTTTGTGAAAATACTGTTATTCCTCTGAAATGTGTATCCTAACAACAAGCCCTGGTGACCAAGTCTCTCAAGTCAGCTTTGAAATAGAAAAAAATCACTTTCCATCAAGGTGATGCTGTTCTGTTTAAGGAGGCTCAAAAGAATGTCAAAGAATATTTTAAGGCTAAACTTAGGCATAAGGATAAAGTGGAGGATGCAATGTGTAAATGTCACTCTCACTCTGCAGGAGAGGGTATTAGGTCTATAGATGGGAATGCACAAGAATAGAGGCAATAGTATTAATCCAGGTAGTAAATCAGACGCTGAATTTGCTGATGATCGGAATCAGTTTTACAGGATCTCTGATTGTGCAATTAGAATTGTCTAAGGTTTGTTAATAGTTCAGTCAGGTTAAGGAGAGAAAGTGTCCGGGTCTTGATTTTACTGGATGCAGATTATTAAAAAGGTGTGCTAGACAGCCATGTGACATCTTTTCTTTATTTTTCAACTATCATTAACCCAACAAATGGTTCCTAAGGTATGGAAAGAATCAGTTGTCATCCCAGTGGCAAAAGTCAATTTGCTCAGTTAACTTAATGATTACAGACCAATAGCCTGTAATCTTTCTGGTTATGAAAAGTTTTGAACAGATTGTAAAAAATGAGATTGTGGCTAAAGTACAGGATCAGCTAGATCAATTCCAGTTTGCCTACAGGCCAGGTTGGTGAGTGAAAGGTGCGACAGCATGTATTCTCAATCTTGTCCTCCAACACCTTGAGGGTAACAAGACCCATGCTAGACTGCTATTTGTGGATTTCTCCTCTACAGTCAATTGTTTTCAACCTCACCTTTTTAGTTGCCTGCTGGCAACTAAGTTATTGCCAAACTTTGCTCTTGATCTCAATCTACTCAGATGGGTTACCGATTTCCTACAGACAGAATTCGGACGGTAAGAGTCAACAATATTTTACCTAACAAGTAGCATTTATCTACTGGGTCCCCCCATAGATGCGTATTGTCTCCCTTACTCTTTGTTCTATGTACAAACCACTGCAAGAGCTATCACCACTCAAGACGCATAATTACAGTACATTTGCAGTCGACTCTGTCATTGTTAGCCTACTGCAAGAAAATGAGTGGAGCCATGGACCCATCGTTGATGAGTTTGCCCCTTGGTGTGAACAAACCTTCCTCAAACTAAATGTGTCCAAGACCAAAGACATGATAATTGACTTCAGGAAAAACCCCTATACCACCATCCTAACCTACATCGGGGGAGATTCAGCAGAGCTAGTATAACAATACAAGTACTTGGGGACTGTTCCAGACTCCTACTTAAATTTCGAAGCCAATGTTAACTTGATCCTCATAAAAAGACAACAGCATATTTTTTTTTCATAATAATTAATAATAATTGCTTACACTTATATAGCGCTTTTCTGGACACTCCACTCAAAGCGCTTTACAGGTAATGGGGTCTCCCCTCCACCACCACCAATGTGCAGCATCCACCTGGATGATGCGACGGCAGCCATAGTGCGCCAGAACGCTCACCACACATCAGCTATTAGTGGGGAGGAGAGCAGAGAGTAATGAAGCCAATTCATAGATGGGGATTATTAGGAGGCCATGATTGGTTAAGGCCAATGGGAAATTTGGCCAGGATGCCGGGGTTACACCCCTACTCTTTTCGAGAAACGCCCTGGGATTTTTAATGACCACAGAGAGTCAGGACCTCGGTTTTACGTCTCATCCGAAGGACGGAAATCAATATATCCTAACAACATCATCCTATCCTAATAAGAAAGCTTAAGAATTTTAAGGTTGATGATTTGTTGCTGATCTTATTCTATCGGCCCTTCCTTGAATCTGTTTTAACTTTTACCTCGATCTGCTAGATAAGAGGCAAGAACTAACTGGGCAGTCTTGTGAATATTGTAACGACCGCCAGTCATCAGAGATCGACCCACAAAAGAGCTTACCAGTTCCAGCAGCGGACTAATCACAACAAGCGCCGCCGCACGTGTTAAACCACCACCCGCTGTACCGTTCTGCACTCAGCTCTATTTAAACTCTCAGAACTCGCTACTCGGTATTGATTTCTCTCATAGAGACCTCCTACCTCGCCCCTTTTGAAAACCTCTTTTGCACGACCACATTTGGCTTTTTGGGCTTACCTTTGCTCTTGACCACGAATTCACCTGTCAATTTGGATTGGACACCTGTGTTGTTTCTGCCTCTACTCTCTCTCTCTCTCTCTCTCTCTCTCTCTCTCTCTCTCTCTCTCTCTCTCGTCTGCATAGGATCCTCCTACTTATTCACTTGGATTCCTTACAAATATATGTCAGAAGGTCATCAGTACTAATCTTCCAGCAGTCTCCACCATCTATCATTCTCATGTTTTACGTAAAGCAAAATCCATCTGTGATGATCCTTCAAACCCCTTGTTTAATGAATTCAAATTACCCCCATCAGAATGCAGAAACCGACTCCCCAATTTCAAAACCAATATATTTAAGTTCTCAATAATACCTGTAGCCATACCCTTTCTCAATGCTTGATTTTCTACTCAAATATGTCTGCAGATTTTTGTTGTTGTCATGTTTTTTTTTCTTTTCAGCCCATCTGTACACTACTGCTCTAAAACAAATTGCCCCCTCGGGGATAATAAAGATTCTCTCTTTCTCTCTCAGAGACTTGTTATCTTGATTACATGGTAATGAATTCAGAGTCCTTACCCTTGCTCAGTGTAGCCATGTGGTTCGAAACACATTCTACCAAAAACAGCCAGCATTAACATTTTGTGATTCAAGAGCTTTTAAAGGCATTTATCAGCTAAGTAGCTCATTATTCTTTGTCTTCAGGCTGTGTTTAATAACTTTGCCTTTGCTTTTGTGCAATCAAGGAATTTCTGTGTAGTTTGGCCTATGGTCAAAGTTCTAAAGTTTGCCTATGAAAATCTCTTTTTTCAATTGATCTCATATGGCTAAGCATTAAATAACTTGCTAAACAAAGATCAAACTCTTAGTCCTTTTCTGAATGCTTGATCTGACTTTCATCAGATTCATTTTTTTTTACCATTTATTTATGCCCTATTTATTTTCTTTTGTGGTCTCTCAGCGTTCTCATAGTCTTCTTGACAAGACAAGACCATTGAAATGTTGGTTTTTATTTTTTCATGCCATATTTGCCCGCTGCAGCATGTGCCTACATAGCATTTGATGTCTTTATAAAAAAAGTTAAAAGAAACCTTCCTGCTGACATGCATCTGGGAGATATGGAACTACATTCTCTCTATATGCTATAAAAAATTTAAGAAGACCAAATAGTACAAGCACAGCATTCAAACCAGGACAGGTGGATTCACACCCCTACTTTCACACCTAGTTACTTTTACAGTACCATGGAAACTTTACTGACCATGTAATCAGGATCTTGGATTAATTTCTCATCTGAAGGACAGAACATGCAGCATGGTGTTCCAGGTCTCCATGTTGAGGCATTGATTTGTTATTTTGACCTGAAGGGAAGAGTGACACCCACATCAGTGACATCAGCACCACTTGCAGGAACCCGTTATTTGGATTTCACCCATTCCAGACCCATTGACCAGACCCAATCTTGCTTAACATCTGAGATTTTACAAGATCAGACAACAAAAGAAGTAACCCTTCTGTAATGAACATTATGTTAGCATTGTTTTTATATTATAACATTCAGTATGTGTCATTAAAATACCTCACAACATTTAAAATTGACTTTATTCTCATTATTATTAAAGAAATGTTTAAAGCCGCACACGCTGTTTACTGTGTTTATTACATTAGTTTGCCCTAGCCTAGTACATGACAGCATTTTTTACATTTGAAAATTGCCCCTGGAGGATGAGCAGAACACCGATATTTTTATTTCTGTTTATTCTCAGGTCTAAGAAAAAGCTCATATTTCATGCCACCGTAAAATGAATGCACTGCTGTAATTTGAAGATGGGAGGCCAGGTTAAAGCTGCTGTAACATGTTTCATCACTTTCATCATCTTTCATTCTGATCAATCTGGGTGGCAAGACCCAGCTCCTAGTCTTTTGGACCTGTAAAACTGCACAGAGAGATCCTATGTTTTCTCAGAAGCAGAGGTTTCAGTGGTTTGTGATGAGGAGCACATAGAAGGGTTATGAAGGGTGATATACCCACAAAAGTGAGAATTACATTTGCTTGCCTAGAGAACTCCTGCTTTGCTTGAATGCATTTGGACGGCAGCTGTCAGAAGTGAGCTAACTGCAGTTAAGAATAAACCACTGAAAATCAAATGCCATCCCCCAGGAGCCACTTTACATGTACAGTAGGTAACAGCAGGCTTCTGTAGGGAGAAGATATATTTCTCTTCATGTTAAAAGTGTTCCACACAAAGAATCTGGATAACATCCTTCCATGATTGACCCAATTGATGAATCTGGTCCTACTGATGGAGCTTCATAAGAGGTTCTCATAATCATGAAATAATTGGGTAAAAACAATAGGAAATCAGATAATGTTCTTCTTCATAATTTCTTTCCCATTATTCAGGCATTGTAAATATGCATTTTTCTGTTCTTCTATAGCATGTTGATTTCGACCACTCCTGCAAAAAACTTGAAATATTTTTCAGGAATGACTTGTGATAGTAGACAAACAGATTTTTTTAAGCCCAGCTTGGATTTCTCATATTTATATCAATGTTTTTTGTGAATTATTTACAGATTTCTAATCATCACTGGTTTTGTGTTTTGAAATTGAAGTTCTAGTATTGTTTTTCTCCTTTGTATATCAGCTACCTGATCAACCCCATCACGAATGTTTTGCAGCCATACAGAACATATACTGTACATCATCAACATCATCTGAAGTGACTTATTACCTTAGCATTCACAGGCATCTCTTCCAAGAGTTTTATAATTTAATCACATTATAAATGTCTGTTGCCTTCTTATAGAATACATGGACTGCGAACAATGAGGATTCACCCACAGCTTTCAAGAAGATACACAGTTATCTGTTTTTCAGTTTCAGCTCATTAAGGGTTTTTTTTGGCAGGGAGTAATTACGTACCGTATTCCCCCATCTAAAAAATGACATAAATACATACATTTCTGTTATCCCACTTTCCAAATTGATGCTCACGGAAAGCTTCCATTTTAACCAAAATCAATTCCACAGGAGAACAGGAAGTAGCAGAAATTGTCTTTACCAGAAGACCCATCGGTGTCTGGAACAAGAGTCAAAATGTTTAACCCAAATTTTGGGGTTCTTCCAGGGCTGACAGGAAGGTTGTAGGTTTTAGCTGAATGTCTTTATTATCATAATGATCATCATTTTGATTTGTGCAGTTTCTTAAATTCTTGTGCAACTTTCACAAGAATCTACTTCCAGTTTCAGCTGTGGAAGGCTCCAGAGCTGAAACATTGTGTTTTCTTTCTTCTCTTTTCAGCATGGAATAAAACCTTTACATGTTCCTTTGCAGCCTACGCATACTGACACAGCTACCCACCTGAACTACTTTACACTCTTAGCTGTTCAACTGGCTTTTAGTGGGACAAGCAATAAGATTTTCAATTTAGCTCTTTGCTTAATCATTGTGTAATTTTATTTTCTGCTGGAAAGTATAGCAGTTATATGGAATTCCATCATTTTGGTCAATGAGCATTTTAAAAACCATTTTCTTTTTCCTTTACAGAACCCTAAGGACTGCAGCAAAGCCAGGAAATTGGTGTGTAACATTAACAAAGGCTGTGGGTATGGTTGCCAACTTCATCATGTTGTCTACTGCTTCATGATCGCCTATGGGACCCAGCGCACGCTCATCCTGGAGTCTCAAAACTGGAGATATGCCACCAGTGGTTGGGAGACTGTCTTCAAACCCGTTAGCGATACCTGTACAGACAGAACTGGCGCCTCCACTGGGCACTGGTCAGGTAAGAGCTGCTCTGCAATTCAGTTAACTTTCCTGGGTGTGTTGAGCTGGTCTGATTGTGCCTAGTTATGGCACTCCTGTCAAGAGCTTTTCTTCTTGACCAATTGTATATTTAGCAGAAGAATTAAACTCCATGTTACCATTGCACATAACAGGAAGTATAGAAACATTTAACTTCAATTACATACTTGTATTGGTTGTATAATGAGTCCTTATATCAGCTTCAATCTGACTGATGTTTTTTTGCAAAGGTTGAAAATGTTGTTTTCCTTTACAGCCCTTTTGGTTTTCATTTCAAATCTTGTTGCAAGTTTTTTTAGTGTCTCCATGGTGGTCCAATTAATTACAGCAGGAAATGTCTCTACTGAAATTATTCCTTAAGGCTGAATGTGAGCAAATCACCTTCAGAAGAGAATCCCCTTATAGAACCACAGAGCCAAGGAGCACACTAATACTGAAATTTAATTTAATAAATGAAAGAAAATGCAACTTATTACAACCTTTTCAAATTAAATAAAAGCACAGGAGTTCAAAGAATCATTCATGAAAAGTGTGGAATTTATATCTATACCATATGAGGTTAATAATGTTAATGTGCACAAAGCTGTATTTAAGGCTTCATTCAGAATAATTCAGCCCAGTTTTGGTCAGTGTGCTACAAAAAGATACTGCTGTTTATAGAAAATGTCAAGGAAGAGAGAACATAATGACATTAAAGGAATAAAATTAATTTAGTCTTAAACAGAGGACAACACACGGGAAACAGATTCAGAAGTCAATTCACACAATAAACTTTAGACTCAAGGACACAAGCAGAAATTCAGCACAGAAGTATGCAGCAATGAAAACAGGAGTTGGTTGTTTACAAGGAGACTAGTGGGTGTTGAGAAGAAGCAACCCAGCCTTATTGCAGGTGATGGATAGATAGGATTTTTAGATTAGTATGCTGCTAGCAATCAAAATGGGTAAGATGGTTCCTTTCAGATGTTCCATTATTGCCATATATAACATCCTTGTAGACATTAATTTACAGGTAGCTTCCATAAATGAATGGTGTAGGAGTTTTGTGAATTTTTCTGGGACAATTTATTAATTGTATCGGTAACCATGAGGTGATTCTTATATGGCTATTAGAAAATAAATTGATCAGCAACACGCACACATGGATTCAATACATGAGATACATTTAATAATACATAACTTGTGCATATAAAATCTACAGTATATGACAGTATGCCTGGATACAGGTGGCAGATTGTACTGTGAGGGTTATTAAAATGCAAGATATATAATCACGAACAGATGCAAAACACAAAGAGATACAAACAAAGAATATACCTCAGTATACTGTTCTGCTATACTATCATTAATCAGTCTCACTAATACCACTTCTACATTACTCAAAAGTAAATACATTACTCATATGAATTTAATTGATGTCAACTTGTGTTGAGGTAACAGTTGAATTCTTGAGATGAAATGTATAACATTGGGTTTACTTATCTCCTGTATATGGATTTGGGTTTCCCAGGATAGACACCAAAAACCCGCTGGCAAACTCTGTCGCAGCGTCGTCCAATAGGCGTCGTCCCGGCATCCTTTGGATCGGTGCCAGTCCTGATGCTGTTCTGAGTTAGAGAAATTAGGAGGAGAGATTCCTGCTGTCAGCGACGCGCTAGACACTTTCTCTCTCAGGGACCTACTAGTAGTCTGGCTGACTAATAGAAAGTCTCTATGCACAGAGAGTGACTGCGGGTCCAGCCAAGTCACTCTTTTGGGGGGAAAAAACTTGGATTGCTTCCGGAGTAGTGGCTACTTCTGGACAAGAGTATCCAGTTGTCGACAAGGGTCCAAACGTATAATTTGGTGATCACAGAGATGAGAAAGAGAGATAAAGCCTCATTTAGGAAAGCACAGCAATACTTTATTCTGTCTTATTAATATGCATTGCCGCTAGAATGGAAACAAAGACATAATAAATCTATATAAGGTTTATTAATTTAATAAATTATTATAAGCAAAATTTTTACTAGAGAAATTTACTGGAGAAAAGTATTTGTTTTAAATTTCCTGTATTTAATTTGTAGAAGCTGTATTTGCTGGTTTTGATTACATTTGAGAGTTTCCTTAATCCCGCATTTTTTTAGTCTTTTGGATGTGATTTCTTCCCATTCAGTAACAAAAAGGATCTCAGTTGCATTGATAAACCAGTTCCTATCAGCCAGTCCTATGGAGCCTGCTTCCACTTCATCAACTTCTGAAATTAATTCCTCCAGCTCTGTACCCTGAGTAATCCACTTATTATGAAAAGAAAGATTAAGGATTTTTAGTGACTGGTTTGACATTGAAAGCATGAAATAAACCCACCCTTTTCACGTTCCTATTTCACTTGGGCTCCTGGTGGTTTATTAGAAGGAGCGAGTGCTGTATAATGCTTTTTAAATTCATCTGGGATTCAGACAAATGCACATCTGTAAGTTTCTTGTGGAAAAAAGAATCACTAACTGATTTTTTATTTGAAGCAGTAAACGTTAAATAAAATAAAATAAAACATGTGAAAATCCTTTTCTTTCAACAGAAACTGGATACAGTTATTGCAGTTATGTCAGTTTGATCTAATAACTCTCAGATCTGCTCCATATAAACAATATTTATACAGAAGCTTTCATTATCACATAGTGATGCAAAACAAATTGCCATATTACAGTGTTTCAATATCAGTTCTCTACTGAAATACAAAATTCAGAAAAATATCAGCAGTTTTTCGATTCAGAAAAGCTGAATAATTGAGGACATCCTCTGTATTTTTTTAATTCAAAGCATGTAGATATGTTGACTTAAGCTTTGTTACTTCAATCCTTGTACCAGCATAAGAGGGCTAAAGACTGTCAGGATTGTTTCCTTTGAAATGTTTCACAGTGGAGCCATTAGCTTTTTACTCATAGTCCAACAGTTACTTAAAACCTGCATCCTGCCTAACCTAATTTGATTATTCCATCCATCCCTCCATCCAATTTCTAACTACTTTGTCCAATACAGGGTGGTGGTGGGGCCGGAGACTATCCTGGCAAGCAATGAGCTCAAAGCAGAATATAAGATGGACATCATGGCTGTTATTTGCAGGACATAATTTGGTTATTGTAGAGTTACAAAGGAAATCAACCAAAGAACTATACATCAAGCAATTACATCAATAAAACATACTCCAATAGTGTTAGTTCATGAAGATAATACCAGAAGCTATTAGGATGAAGCTAATACCAGCTAATACCTGCAATTTATGTTTGTAAAGAGTACCATTTATAACAACGTTGGTGACATTCCCCTAAGAACATCATATGTTGCTCAAAGATTGTCAGCATCTAAAAGACATGAGAAGGTATGTTTGGATTCTGCCATTATGAAAGCCCGTCCACAGTTTCAACATCCTTGTGAAGAAAATGCAGATTTTCCCGATTTTTTGTATTGTTGGTTCTTGTTCTATTTCACAGTGATTTCTTCTGTTGGCTTTTAGATTTTTCTCAGTCAGACCCAGCTTGATTAATATGACCTTTAAATAACTAATACTGGCAGGCATCCAGAAGATTTTGAGATACTCTGTATTCAAAAGATGAAAAAAGATATCTGGTTCTGATTTTCAGCACAAGTCTGTAACACAAGTCTAATGGTTTGACAGGATTTGAACATAAAGTAGCAAATTACTGGATATTTTATCAGTCCAGTTATGTGTACTTTTGTTTCTAGATAGCAAGTACTAGAAAGTAAGTACAAGTTATCATGTCTGCCTAGGTCTAATCTCTCTTTTTTTCAGTATAAAATGATCCGCTTTACAACATTTTTCATAGTGATATGATACTGAGTCTAATCATACACAGTCATTACATGGCTTATTACCACACAAAGGGCTTATGCCTACTGTTACAATAATTACCAGTCTACTCAACTGAAATATGATAATTAAGTTTCCTTAAATTTCCATTCACAGCAGTCAGTCACTGGATTATGCTGCTGTTGTACTAAACGTGCATACAGACTGGTTGAGATTTGTAGCCTGGAAACTGGGTGAGGTGAGGTGATGCCTCTGCTATTTGAATTCCAACTGGGACCTTTGTTAATGGTGTGAAGGACTGAATACAGGTTGAGTACTGACAGAACTGGGTGGGTAAAGGAATTTTTGTTCCTTTACTGTATATAAGAATCATTACTTTCGTGCCCACATAAATTCTGGAATTGCCAAAGAAACATAAATGCATACCATTTTAAATCTTATACCAGGTGAGCTTATGCATGCACCCTTCAAACGTGCACAGAATCTTTCTTCTTTCTTTTCACACAGCTGCCTACTGTGCGAAGAGTACCGCTAGAAGAAGGTTCTCAGGTTGTACTCGCATTGGAGGCAACCCTGGTCATTTTCAATCCCACCCTACCCCTGGTAGCATTTGTCCAGTTGTGTGCCACATCAAGAGGAATCTACAGTGAGCCAGTAACATTTCCCAGATTCAAACAATGATCCACTGCATTAAAGCACCCAGCCTTCTCTGCTTCTCAATGCAGCCATTAGGAAGACCCAAAGTACAGTCAGGAAGGATAGTCACTGCTTGCCACACCATAGCAGCACTTGTTGCTGTGCACCCGGAATACTGAGTGGTACCAATGGGAGCTGCTTGCACTTAACATTTAAGTTTCAGGACACTTAAGAGTTTGCCTGGAGGGACCTGTCTGGAAAGACAATTATGTGTATGTATTTCTAGGAAATGCTGCCACTGAATAAATGCACAGATGTTATGCCTTAAAGGATCAGAGGAATTCAGGCCCTAAATCTTGTTTTTACTTGAAAACTGTATCCCTACAAATGTTTCCATTGAATTTCTTTCTTATTTTGTGGCAGCCACAATTTTCAGGGGAATGCCTATTTTTTTAATTTATGATGCTGTACTGATACTGTACATTCAAATTATAACCTCACTGTATTTTACACTTAATTATAGAACCATTCACTGTTACCCTGAAAGTAAAACAGTATAATTTTTGAAAAAAAAGTGAAACAACAAGCAATGTGCAATGTAGACCACCCTTTACAAGGTTGTTCTCAGGCTACATGAAAGGAGTGCTGTTCAGGCTACATGTGTGAAATAGCAAACAAAATGACATTGAAAACAGTTTAAAGTTTTAAATTCCCCCTTGCTCTGAAGCCACTTCTAAGTGCAAAAGAATCAGATTTTTCATCTGCAGAAGACTGCCACTAGAGAGGTTTTGACCATTTAGTCCAGAGATTGCTTCTGTCACTGGAGATTTGGCTACCGCCTGAAATGAACAGATTACAGGAGGCTGTCTGAACCAGTTTCCTCTTTGCTGTGGATGAAGGCAGCAGAAAGCAGGAAGTGGTCGATAGCAAAACACCCAGAGAAACTGAGTCTGCTTATGAACAAATACATTTTTTTCTATGAACAAATAAACAAAACCCCAAGGGTTCCGCAAGTGTCAATGTGTGTGAAAGTAAAACTAGGAAAAACAATGAACCCGCCTTTTCAAAATGTTAAAAAATCATTTAAAACAATATGCACACTAAAGCTCTGATCTTCCAAAGTCAGTAAAACATTTGCTCCGCAGATGATGAAATACTTGAGCTTAAAAGTGTAGACACCATTCATCCTTTATCAGAAATCCATTTATTGCAGGTGTCGCAGCCACCTGGATCCTATTGAAGGCAAGGCTAGATTGCATCTACAGTAGGAAGGGATAAATCCATTGCAGAGTTACACAACAACTAAATCTGATAATTGTAAAAACGACTATCAGTAAGCTCAGGGAAATCTGTAACATTAACATACTTAAATGAAACATTCACTATAAAATACTTTCATTTGGAAATTTAAAATAAACCTTTTTTTCACAACTGTTCATATTCCCCAGTACACCTTTCAGCATCTTTGGAAAACATAGCCTCACTGTGAAAGTCACAACAAACCTGTTAGATGTTTTTTTACAGAAACAAAGCTACTGTACATGCTCTTCACACTATAAATTCTGTACACATTTGTCTTCCTTGCAAATGACACAAAATATTACACAGGCACCGATGCAATAGGTAAGCAAGGATTGGTTGCATAAGGTGGATGAGGTAGTGTAGACTTGATTTTATAGGGGGCTGAATATTGTTCAGCACAGGTATGGGATCATTTTTATTTATTTTCTTAAGCACTGAAATCTTTACTACCTTTAAAGTCACAGGGTAATTGTCCTCCTTCCACTTCCACTAAAATAGCTTCACAGTCCCCACATAGACAGTGCTTTCACAAGGAACAACTAAAGGACATTAAATAGTTGCAATGTGTTTACAACCTTAAGCTCCCCATAAGTGGAGCAGTAAGCAAGGTACATATCGCAGCCAGGCTTTCAAACAGTAAAACCAATGTGACAAATTGTTCTGTGTATAAAAGAACATGGCAGGAAAACACAAAGCATCCCCCTTTACACAAGGATTCCTGACTGTAATAGCCTGAAGCCCTTCTTTTCACCTGCAGCCAACACTGGGCCTCACACTATGAGCAATATGTTAAAGCAGTGACGTTAATAGACATCTTAGTCTCTTCATATGTCAAAAAAATGAATAGTGCTCCCTCATCTCTGATGAAATCTTTCCTGACCCATTCAAAAATTGCACATAAGTTAAACAGCTTCCTAAAGATATTTATTATTAATGTATTTAATTAAAAAGCATTGGCTGTTTGGTGCCACTCATTACAGTCCATGGAATGCTAGCATTTACAATCTCATTGGGTTGCACAAGTCACTGAAAATACATTATCAAAGTTAATTTCAGTGTTCTGCATTATTTAGAATTTTCTGCAAGGAACAGGAAGAATTAAGTGACAATATACTATAATCCTTGATACTTATTCAGCTCTTTGTTACATAAAAGCCCATCACAAGTTCCGCATTACTGGATAAAAAATATAATTATTGTCTTTGTTTTGTATAGTTCTTAGGATCTCTTCAGTGTTATAGCTACAAACTCTTTCTTCAAGGCTGCCAGATCTTAATCTGTCATTTAGTTACAGAGCCAGTGGATGTCACTTTAACAAAAAGCCCCACCACTGTAATCCAACTATCTATTGTCATCATCATCTCCTAATTATTAGGCTTTGCGGGAAAATTGTTTAACACACACACATCAGAAATGTCATACTTTATGTAATTTGCTCCAATGCTAAGTGTTATCCAAGGATTATACAGGGATGTAAATAACACTGAGAAGCACACACAACTATAACATAATCCTAAATGTATACTGAAGGAAAAAAGAAATGCAACATTTTCTGGTTTGAGAATACTATAGTTATATAGTTAGAAGTTATAGTTATAAGCTTTTATACTTTTACAAAAAGTTGTCAATTTGTTTTAAGTCCACTGACCAGCAATACAGCTTGTGCAGTGAGGCATTGCAACTTGACAATCACACGAAAGCTTGTTAGGTACACTTAACCCAACGAGGTCAAAGTGAAACAATGCCTGATAAGGTCACCTTTAAAAAGGCCGTAATTCAAAGCTTAGGTCACTGTAAGAAAAAGGCTACACTTTTTTCAGTTTTCTGTGCATTCCATAATGCCTTGAATGTCACCAGAAGCAAGGGAGAAGGCCACTGGCATGCTGCAGGCAGGCATGTCATGTGCCAGTGTTGCCAGACACTATGGAGTAAGCCGCTCCACTGTGTCCTGACTGCAGAGAAGGTTTCAGCAGACCAGCAGGACACATGACTGTCTTAGATCTGGTCACCCTCGAGTGACTACACCAAAGCATAGACCGACACATCAGACTGGTCCATCTGAGAGATTGTTTCAGATCTGCCAGCCGTACTGCTGCTGAAACTGCTGGCAGACACAATGTCCGCATCAGTGACAGGACAGTGAGGCTCAATGCTGCTGGCCTTAGAACATGGCGACCTGTTAGAGGCCCTCTGCATACACCTCCTAGACGTCACACCCGACTGGCTTGGGCCGGACAGAGAAGCTGCTGAAGAAATCATCAGCAGTGGCATCAGGTCCTCTTCATGGATGAGTCACACTTTGTGCAACTGCAAACATAGCAAAGGTTTTGGGGTCTGACAAAACTAAAAGAGAACTGTTTGCCTAATACAAAACATTCCTTTTGGCACAAACCCAACACAGCATATCACCCAAAGAACACGATCCTTACTGTACAGCATAATGGTGGCAGCATCATGTAATGTAGATGTTCTTTCCTTGGAAGGGACTAGAGCACTTGTCAGGATAGAAGCAAAAAAGAATGGAACAAAATACAGAATAGTCATAGAGGTAACTCTGCTGCCCAGATACAAGAGAACAGAAATTGGGATGGAATCTTCACCTTTCAGCATGACAATGACAATGACCCAAAGCATAGCAGCGGAACAAAACTGTAAATGACCTTGTGTAGCCCTGTCACAGCTCCAGTCTAAATCCAATCAAAAAATTGTGGCATGACTTGAAAGTTGCTATCTATGAACAGTCCCCAAGGAACCTGTCAGTGTTTGAACAGTTGTTTAAAGGAGAATGGTCTAATACTGCCAAATGTAGGTAAGCAAAGTTGATAAGAGACCTATTTTAACAGACTCACTTGCTCTCAAAGGGGCATCTATGAAGTATTAAGTTATGAGAGTGGAGACTTATTCAATTATGCTATTTCGGGTTGGTGATTTTAATCTGTAATTTTTCCAATAATAATATTTTCCCATTAAAAGTGTAAAGGAAGATTTTAGACAAGTGGCAAAAATGTTAATTTAAATGCATGAAACTCTGAGACAGCAACATGTGAAAATAGTTCAAGCAGACTGTAAACAAAAGTCCTCCTATGTCAGTATTGTTACTTGTGGAAGCCGTGAAGATGAGGGAAGGAATTATACACTTTTACATACTTATATATAACATATGTTAATTGTTAATTATTGTTTATTATAATCTTAAGCATTTATGCATATTTTAATGTTCTTTTAGTATGAATGTTCTATACCCTTTCCTTCCCCATTATTCTTGGGACATAAGCCGGTTATTTTCAATGTGTCAACTGCAACTGAAAGTCAGCATGCATTTTTATGTTCTTCATCACAAACACAGCAAATAGTGTTTTTTTTTCTTCAAGAATGACAAACAACACTGGTCATTCAGTTCACATTGCTTTCTAAATAAGTGTCCCAGCATATGTTAACTCACTGACAAGCTAAGGTGTTTCACCATGCTTTGAATACCAGGTTACGCAGAATTAGTTGCTATTTCTGTATATTCAACTTTGTTGTTTCAAATTTCAAACTTTGGCTTAACCATCTCTTCTTGTCATGGATGTCGGAAAGGACAAACCGTGGAGAGGGAGGAGAGCAGAAAAAGACCCATATGCGTAGCGGCGGAACGCAGAAAAAGCCTGGACTCAGCAGTTCAGGAGTCGGATAGAAACCAAAGCCCTCAGGCAGCGGACATGGGGCGACCTGGATCCTAGGAGGGTTTCAGGACATCCGAACATCATAGCTGAGTGAAGCAGAATAAGTGACCCGGAAATATATAGCCCCAGGGAGAGAGAGACCGGAAGGAGAACAAGGACAGGAAACTAGGGACAGGACAGAGTAGGAACGCCCTCTGGCTGCAGAGGGCGTGACACTTCTGGACTGTTTCAATGGAAGGTTAATTCCACATTGAGAAGCAATGCCTGGACATACATGAAAAAATAAAACAGTTGGGTCTGTAATGAATGGCCCAAAAAGCTTATGAAAGACAAAATCAGACTTTTTCAGGTGAACACAAATTTCATATAATCATATAATCATTTTTCATAATAGAATAAAACACTCTAAATTCTGCCTTAACTATAGTATAAATATTCCATTAGTATTGAATAAAACATCATAGTAATATATAGTACTGTATTCATAGATGTTTAAAAGTTCAATCCCTGAAGCACAAGCATAGCATCCAACACAGATGCTTTCCCCCTGCTGGTTTTCAGCTTTGATGATCTGGAAAATCTAGTCTGGACATTCGCATTGTATATCTAAGTTTGAGCTGCTTACACACCTAGAAACTTTTAAGTAGTTCAAGTAGGAACTGTAGTTACATCAGCATGTGTAGGCTGCAAAGGAACAAGTAAAGGTTTATTCCATGCTGAAAAGAGAAGAAACACAACGTTTCGGCTGTGAAGACTTCCGAAGAAGGCTCTATAGCCGAAACGTTGTGTTTCCTTTCATCTCTTTTCAGCATGGAATAAACCTTTACTTGTTCCTTAGAAACTTGTACAGATGCAGCCATTCAAAGTGCGCGGTACAGACACGTACTGGAGGTATTTGGCTACGGCGTCGTGCATCGTGACGCGCGATAACGCAAAATACCGCGGTGCGTGATTGGTTGACCGAGAGGGGCACTCGTGGTCCGTTGGTCTGTTGTAGAAAGACTTACTGTAAACGTCTTTACTGTGCCCGTTGTAGATATTGAATTTTACCACTGAAGGGAAATCTTAGTAGCTGAGCATAAAAAGAATAGGAGCATACTGTAACGCGTGTGAAGGCCATAAACGATATTAATTTTGGAACATAAACATACAGTATATAGCTGGTCTTGGTACTTTAAAGAAAAAAATACACACCAGTATTCCATTTCTCCCTAAACATTGTAAGCTTCGAAGTCTTTAACTAACGTGATACCAGAGTCAACAAGCATACTTTTAGAATTTGATTAAAAGGGAATATAATATGGAATCGCGTATCTCAAGAAATTAATAACGATATAATTATATTCATGTTGCAAAAGAACTGCAACGGACATAAAAACTCCCTTGCTTTTAACGGAGCGTTCCATAATTTCTAACTACGAAAATGCCAGGTGAAAGGATTTGTAAACATATTGTGTTAAAGCAAGTCAGTTTTTTCTGCAACACATAAAATGCATTTTTCCAAGAAAGTTTAGCCTTTGTCACTAATGAAACCACTAAATAAAGACATAAATATAGAAATCTTAAGATTTGTTTTATTTAATGTTGGTAGCAGGATGAACTGTCAGAGTGTATATTTTGTCGCAGAGTTGCTGCAAGATGTTAACAGTGAAAAAGGTATTCAGAAATGAGTTATTTCAAGATGAAAAAGAAAACATACACGAAACATGGTTTCATTATGACCAGAATCGGTCTTGAGATATTTTTAACTTGATTTACAGTATTTGAGAGGTATGTCTTAACACCGATACTACAGTGCTTAAGTACTGCTCACCTATATGTTTCTAGGTTTATATTATGCATTTGATACGGTCAAATTACTTTTGAGCAACTAATAAGAAGCGCGAAACGGTATGCGTTTTAGTTTCGTTTTGTGCTGGGACCCGTGGATTGATTAGAGATATCAAGTACATACAAGTCATTTTTTAAATGTTGTAGTTCGTCTTGAAAAAATGTTACGAGTACATCATCTATCAACAATTACACAGGTTCTGTTTCCATATTGCGGATTTTGGTTGTGTGTTACTGTAGTTTCCTGACTCCCATGTCACATGATCTGTGATTGAAACCTGTAAAACCGGTTTAATTCGTCACAGCCAGCACTCTTCAGGTGTGAGGGTCTTCTGCTCAGAATGAAACGCTAAAATGTTTGTGTATATTCTAATGGTAGTGGGGGCAGGGTGTGTGGGAACAGGTTTGGTTGAAATTGCATTGGAGATCTATGTTCTTCACACCTGAAACATTTTCTCTGAAAGCATTTTCTTCACAGTTTAACCGATCTTGTTACAGCATGTTACAGTTTACTATTATTAACCATATTAATTTTAAGTGCTTAATGTAAAATCTTGTAAAAATATATTTTCATTGTTCAAATATACATTAAGTCTGACTATCATATAATAAGTTAAATACAAAACTAAAGAAAAAATAGGGTTAAATATAATTCAAAATATTTTGCTAACAATGTTAACTGTTTATGAATAATAAAATGTATTAACTAAGGAGTAGGATGGCACAGTTGTTAGTATGTTTTTTGTTTTGTTTCTTTTTCATAAATACAACAGTAGTACCTGATGTCTCAGTGGCTTTCAAAATTAAATTATGCATGCAAACCTGTGAACTAGAAAGATAACTAAGATATCCATCCATTTATAATGGTGGCAAATTGGTTAGCATTGCTATCTTGCAGCACTGGGGTCCTAGGTTCAATTCCTGCCATCCTGTGTGTGTGGGGTTTACATGTTCTCTCTGGGTTACATGGTTTTTCTCCATATGTGTGATATGACTCCCTCTCGCACTCCAAAACATACTGGTAAGTTAATTGGTTTATGGGAAAACTGGCCCTGGTGTGTGTGTGTTTGTGTCTGTCTGTCCTGTGATGGACTGGCGCTATGTCCAGGGTGTATTCTGCCTTGTGTCCGTTGCTTACTGGGATAGGCTCCAAATCCTCTGTACTGGATAAAGAGATTAGAAATGGAAGTAAAGGCACTGTGCGGATGGAACTATACACGGTGTTAGAAACCCACTCACCGTACCAGGCCACCACTGCATCACACAGCTGCCAGCGCACCTCACCGTGCCAGGCCACCACAGCGTCACACCACACAGCTGCCAGCGCACCTCACCGTACCAGGCCACCACTGCGTCACACCACACAGCTGCCAGCGCACTTCACCGTGCCAGGCCACCACTGCGTCACACCACATAGCTGCCAGCGCACCTCACCATGCCAGGCCATCACTGCGTCACACCACACAGCTGCCAGCGCACCTCACCGTACCAGGCCACCACTGCATCACACAGCTGCCACCGCACCTCACCGTGCCAGGCCACCACAGCATCACACCACACAGCTGCCAGCACACCTCACCGTACCAGGCCACCACTGCGTCACACCACACAGCTGCCAGCGCACCTCACCGTACCAGGCCACCACTGCATCACACAGCTGCCAGCACACCTCACCGTGCCAGGCCACCACAGCGTCACACCACACAGCTGCCAGCGCACCTCACCGTACCAGGCCACCACTGCGTCACACCGCACAGCTGCCAGCGCACTTCACCGTGCCAGGCCACCACTGCGTCACACCACACAGCTGCCAGCGCACCTCACCGTACCAGGCCACCACTGCGTCACACCACACAGCTGTCAGCGCACCTCACCGTGCCAGGCCACCACTGCATCACACAGCTGCCAGCGCACCTCACCGTGCCAGGCCACCACTGCGTCACAACACACAGCTGCCAGTGCACCTCTACATACCCGACCACCACTGCATCACACAGCTGCCAGCGCACCTCACCGTGCCAGGCCACCACTGCGTCACATAGCTGCAAGCGCACCTCACCGTGCCAGGCCACCACTGCATCATACAGCTGCCAGGGCACCTCACCGTGTCAGGCCACCACTGCGTCACACATATTTCAGCGCCATATATTTCATGGATATTATGGAATATAATGGATGGATATCTTAGTTATCTTTCTAGTTCACAGGTTTGCATGCATAATTTAATTTTGAAAGCCACTGAGACATCAGGTACTACTGTTGTATTTATGAAAAAGAAACAAAACAAAAAAACATACTAACAACTGTGCCATCCTACTCCTTAGTTAATACATTTTATTATTCATAAACATAACATTGTTTATGGCCTCCACACGCGTTACAGTATGCTCCTCTTCTTTTTATGCTCAGCTACTAAGATTTCCCTTCAGTGGTAAAATTAGATATGAATATTCAATACTTAAACGGGCACAGTTAAGACATTAAATATACATATACATACTGTATACAGTACAGTTTGCATACAGTAATATGTTTATGTTACGCGATTAAAAAATAAATAAAAATGAAAAGTCCAGCACCAGCTGGATTCGAACACACAACCTGCCAGTTGGTAGTCACGCACCTAGACCAGTAGGCTACAAGACAGCTCGCATGAACAGGCAGGCGAAACAGCCCTACACAGCCCTGTTGCAGTACACGGATATAATCATACCGTTATTAAATTCTTGAGATACGCGATTCCATATTATATTCCCTTTTAATCAAATTCTAAAAGTATGCTTGTTGACTCCGGTATCACGTTAGTTAAAGACTTCGAAGCTTAAAATGTTTAGGGAGAAATGGAATACTGGTGTGTATTTTTTTCTTTAAAGTGCCGATTCCTGGAACACCCCTCTGATATGGTTCCATAAAATCTGGTATACGGAAAAGAAAGCGTTGATAAATACAAGTGTCTTTTAATACACTCTTTGCTGTGCTCTTGAGGATCCTTGTGATATTTTAAGCTCTAGTTGAAAGATAGGTGTCGCATTTTAAATCATTTTCGTAGTTAGAAATTATGAAACGCTCTGTTAAAAGCAAGGAAGTTTTTATGCCCGTTGAAGTAAAACAAAATGCCTGACAAAGTATGGCTTGGACAGATTCCAAGTGCTTGTACAAATGTGCTTAAGAAATTATACTTTGAGTATACAGCTTGTCCAAAGTCATCCATTATTAATACTATTAGTAATATCTTCAGTAAAGGCTTTGATGCATAAATATTTCTGATAAAGGTAGGTTGTGTACTTTTGTCCAACTGAGCAATCTTGCTTTCATAATATATACCAACATTTTAATGACTGATGATTAACATGCTGTAATACACAGTTCAAAATTAAAGGCTCAAATGCTGTACATGAGAGGTTAAGCTCCCCCTGGCGGTTTTACAAGGCGACGCCGGATAGTTAGTCACGTGACACACGTGAACTGCGTGATACCCCGGTGGGCGTGTCGCGGTATGCCGCGAAATACCTCACCCATTTTGAATGGCTGCATCTGTAAGTCATTCAGCTCAGTACTCTCATTAAAATAAACAACTTTAATGCTTGTGAGACACCTAATCTACTGTAGAACTATAGTGTGACTTTAAAGGATAGTACTGCTATCCTATTAAGATACTTTGATAGATCTGATAGTTTGATGATAGATCCTTTGATAGAATGAACTCACCTTGTTTGCATTCTTTCTTACACTTTTTGAGAGCTTTCTTGGTATGCTCTTTACTTCAGATTTTTTGTTTAATGTCACCTAATGAGTTCGCAGTATTATCATGGCAAAACACAAGGCACATCTGAATTTGAATTTTGACCCAGATGCCTACATACCAGTATAGTAAAGCATAAAATAAAGACAATGTTAATAAAGATTAATTAGCAGGACATGTTGCAGCTGAAACTGGTTTAGGGTTATCTTGTATGAGTTTTAATGTGTAATATATCAATCTGCTTTCTCTCAATATGGTGATATAGCTATGCTTTGTTAAATTGTACTTTGAAGGAGAATACATTTCATATGTGTTAATTGTATGCTTGTAATTAAGAATTAAACATAATGCTTCAGGTCTCCAAAAACATACTGGTAATGTCCAAGAGTAGGTGGACATCTGTAATCTCAGATTCAAGACCTGGTTATGTCACTAGACAAGTGTAACCTAAAGTGGTGGTAAAAAATATTCTTGGTGAATTCCACCAAAAATAGGTGGGATTAATTGGCCAGGACTCTCTTGACTTTCAGTGACATAGTGACCCCAGAGGCCTCCTATATCAAATAATAGGAATAGGGTTTGTTTTTCTCATGAATAGAGCACCTAAAAATGTTTCTTAAAAGTCTTTCTGTCCAGTTATTACAGTACAATTACAGATTTGTACTTAGGAATTAAAATAAGAAATATGGGGTCTGAAGGATAGGGTATATATGGAAAGTAAACGATAAGGTTTGGCGTAGAAAGTATTTCATTTTCAACAAACTTATGCTCTTAGTAAGAGGAACAATCTGACCTTTGAAATTCATTGCATCTAGAATACGATTAATATGAAAATTGTATATATGCAGGTGTTAATAATAGTGATACATTCAAATATACCGTGTTTTTATCATTACCAGACTTTTTCTATTTTTGCGTTGATCAAACTCTGTAGTTATAGCAATAAAACTGGAACAAATGACATTTGTATTATTTCACCTACAGATGCAGCCACTCAGAACGTGTGGTATTTCTTACAAACTGTAACGGTGCAAATTGTATTATGTGATTCAATGGCCAAAGACGACCGATAGGTGGCACTTGTGGTCCATTAGATGTTAGTGAAATTATTACTTCATTTAATCTATTTCTCGATTGTGCATGTTGAAATCTGCTGGAATGTAAAATGGAATTTTACAACTAAAGGGAAATTTTGGTAGATAAGCATAAAAATAACAGAAGCGTTTCTGCAAGTCATTAAACAATATTAAGTTAGGTAAATAAATATATTATAAATATTGTATATGGCTAGTAGTGGTAGCTAAAAATAAAAAAAATACACAACAGTGTTCCCCACCTTCTTCATAAACATTTTATACATCAAAGTGTTTAACTCAGTCATTTACTGTGGTTATTCTGGAAAAGTTTTGATGTGTTTCTTCTGACTATATTAAGTTTATATACTTTATAAAAAACTATAATGTCTTAAACTTTTCTATACATTTTTACTGTAGTTATTGCTGTAACAAAAGTTGTAGTACTTTTTAAAATCCTCTTAATAGGGAATTTGAATATGGAATCATGTAGCAAAAACAATTGTTGCTGAAAATAAAAATGGTTTCTGAACATCATTAATTATATTAATTTATGGATATAAATATAAAAAATTATATAGCTGGTAGTAGTACCATATTCCACTCTTTTTCATAAACATCTGCTTCAATTGCTTTGAATTGTTTACTTTGGGATTTTTGGGAAACATTTGATGTGTCTGTTCAGCTATGTTACTGAGCAATGCTTTGGTAGACTGAGGTAAATTGTGTGTATATTACCCAGAAGGCCCTGGGTTCCATTCCCAGTCAGTGTACAAGTGTTATTTCTAACAAATAAAGACTCCTTCTCTAAAAATAAAATGGTAACTAATATGTACACTACAGTGACATTTTATTATTTTTATATATCAGGTTAAATATGAAAAAGATATTAATAAATAAACATGAATGAGTTATCAAACATAAATACTGTCAACATTGGGTGTAAAAGACTTGATGGATGGATGGATTAATACCTTCATCATTTCCTTTTTTATATAATGTTAGCATGCCCAAAGGGTATGTTGACCTTGGACCCCTAGAGGTTTTTTTTTCTCCTTACTAAGAAGTTTTAGTTTCCTCTTCTCCATAGTCTTCTGGTCTTCTGTTCTGTATTGACAAAATGTATCGTCAGTTTGGTTCAGGGTGACTTGTCACTATTTTCGCAACATTCCCGTTTTTATTAAAATGCCTGGTTTTGAGACACAGTGTTTCAGATGTCAATAACTTTGCAAACAAAACACACAACATACAACATCTAGTATCTGGTTCCATTTTTAGAAACCTTAGTTTGATTAGAGCAGATCCATGGTGTAAGCCAGTTCATAACTATTCAGAAGTTACAGTATGTACAGTATGTTAAACACTTGACCATATAAAGCAGGTCTACCTTTACAATGATGCATCTTGTGTGAGTACTGGGTTCAATCTCTCTTTAAGTTGCGAAACTCTTTCTGTATTTTCTGTTTTTAGTCAGATATGAATAAACTACATATGCAATTCTTTTGACAGAAGGAAAGATGTTCTGTGCTCAATAGCTTTTTCACCACAGTATGTATTTTGATTTTATATTTTAATATTTTATTCTGAAATCTCTCAAATACTTAAAAAATGTAACATAATATTGTAGGTCGCATTAACATTAACAAAGCCAGTAATAAAATGAGACTGTAAGTGCACAGTATGTAGTGGCATGGATGTATCTGTATATAGCTAAAAATAAAAAATAAGGTACACATTAGTATTCCACCTTCTTCACAAACATATTCTGAATTAACGTCTTTAACTCGGTCACTTGCTGTGGTTACTTTGTGAAAGTGATGACATGCTCCTTTGAATAGATTGGTAGCTCAGTGGTAGGATTCTTTGCTATCATGCAAAAAGGTTCGGGTTAGATTCCAGCTCTGACCTGATTTAGATTTTTCAACAAAATGTTCCTTGGGCATAATAAATACTCTATAACGTTAAAATAATTTGTAAATTATATTATATTTTTGAATATAAGTAATAACATGAATGAACGTCCAAGCCAAAAGACCCAACAATCTTGAGGTTCCTAAGAAACAGCAAGAGAAGGTAATTTTAGATTTCAAATACTGATTTTAATGTCACTATGTATATATTTTAAATTATACAATTTAAAATCTAAATTGTTGTTTTTTTAATGTTTTTTGTTGCCCTTTTTTCTTCCTAGTAGTTGATAGAATCATTTCTGTTATATATTGTATTATTACATTAGTAGTTTTAAGAATTGTTTTTCAGAAGTATACGAGAACAACAATATTGCACCTGTGAGGCATAGCACCTACTGTATTTCAGCTGAACTTTTCTGATGTAGCACTGTGTCCCGTGCCTAGAGGGTGTCCCCTCATAGTAGTGGGGAGGGGCTGTGGGCTATTATTTTCTCTGTCTTCACTATACATTCCCAGTAGTCACTGATACAGCTTTAGTTGAGGAACTACAGTTCTGTTCCTGGGCTTCTATCTATACGGAGCTTACATGTTCTCTCTTGCTTGCCTTGACTGTGTCCTGGATAAAGTGGTTAGAAAATAGATGGACTGGATGGAATAGCTGGATTTATACTTTTAAAAATGTTCCAATTTAAATACAATACAGACTATATTATTAATAATATTAATAATGAATGAACATGAACGAGTTAGTAAATGTGAATACTGTCAATGGCAGGAGTAAAAGCAAGACAAAATTGTATATACATTTATAATCAAGAATAACAAAGTGGTATTAAAAAAGTGAATTAAATGTGCAAAAGGGTCATAATTTAACCCCAGCCAAAATGCAAGTTATACTTTTAACAATTTGTACCTTGGCTTGTTCAGTGCTTTCTTTGTGCGTTGCCTCTAGGCGGTGGGGGGAGAGTGTTTGGGGGAAGGTTTAGGTTGCAAATGCAATTCTCTGCTTCTTGTCTGAAGATGGCTTTGGTACATTTTACAACAATTTTTATTTTCTTTGTGATGCAACTTTGAAGTGCAATGGCAAATGAAACCAATTGTTATTAAAATGACGGTGTCATTTGTTAATATTATGACATTTTCATTGAAGTTTTTATTAATTGTATATATAACAGTATATTAAATATTCTGTAATGTAAATACAGTAAATTAATGTAAATATTTACATTCACAATGACTTCAGCTCACAGCAGTACTGAGGAGTATCAAATATCAGGGAGATGGTAGAGGTACAGGTAGAGCCCTGTGACCAAAGTATGCTTTGGTACAGTACAAAAGAATATATTTCACACATACTGTACTGTAGTGTCTTTAAAACCATATGGCATCTTGCTGTATTTACTGTAAACACAGTACTGTATATTTATATAGTATACCCTTAATTAAATGTACGCTATTGGTTCTGCATATCTGTGGATAGGACTTCATGCGATTCGCGTGTGTAACACATTGGGAATGTAGTCTTCATTTATGTTTTAATATTACAGTAAAAGCACGTAAATTAAAAAGGAGTGTTTTTATAAAACATGCCATTTGGTTGCTGTTTGCCTTATGTTAAAGTGCGACAAAAAATGAAAAAGAGGGCAGCCCCATCCTCCAAGCAAAACTGCCTATTCCACATAATAAACACGGTGGAATGTAACACCCCCAACCTTTGTAACAAACATAATGTATGTTACAAGAAATACAGTATGAGTAGGGATGGTACGATTTCAACATATTGATAAGCTGTTCTGTAGTTACTGGCATCCCTCGTGAAAGAATTCCGTTAAGAATTCCGCAAAAACATCACTTTGAATAAATCATCCAGATACACACACTCATGCTGCAGACAATTTTCTCAGAAACAACTTCCAAGTAAGTCTTGGCAGTATTGTGCATTATATGGTATGTAGTAATCAATGCAGTATGGCATAATCGGTATACAGTATAAATATGTACATAATTGTACAGGTCATGATAGCCCAGAGTAGAATTTACCCAGGACATGACTTTAACAAACAGTTCCTTGTGTCCCTTAATGACCAAGAAGATAGAACATCAGTTTAGCATCTAGTCTAAAGTACAGCACCTCCTATGGCACAATTGTGCATGGTCACCATACAGGTGTATTGGTTTGGAAGTTCTGGTCCAAAGGAAAGAACACCACTTATTTGTGCACCACTTGCAGCAGCAATCTGGCTTTCCTAGGAGGTCTCCCATTCCAGCCTTGCTAAATGTCTGAAATCTGACAAGATCAGACTAGGAGGTGGCAATGCTGTTATCACTGAAGTGATTGAATGACATGGATTATTCAGCACCTCTGCTGTGCTGCACCGGTGGGGTTAGATTCTGTGGAAGAGGAGATGGCTGCTGATGAATGCCTAGAGTCTCTCAGAGAAATAATACATAAAAATAATGAGCTGTGGTTCCTTATTTGTCCACACATTCATTCACACTGTGTAATTCTTGGCACTTTGCTATACCAAAGTCAGCACTGACAATTAAAAGACAGATATAGAAATGACAATATCAGATGCTTTGTAAGGAAAATGAAGGAAAATGTTTTAACCAGTGGCTTGCTTTCACAGTTATACTGCAGGCAGACACATGATCTCTCAGTAGACACGGGCATATAACAGTCCTTTCTCAGTGTGACTCCTTCCAGTGTTTTCCTCTAAAAATGAGCAGGTGTACTGTACAAAAGGCTTAAGAGGTATAATTTTACTAACAAACAAGGTTAATTTTACTACTATGGCATTCACATCTGCTATAATGTACCTCAGCAGTGATTCTGCCTCATAAACAGTGCTTTTAAAACATACAGTATATTCCCATGTTAGTTACTGCATTTTATGTTTTGCAAAATACACAGAATATGAAAAGAAATGAGGAACATATAAACATAGTTTAGCAGGCAGCAATTGCACCTTTTATTCACTTCATCCAATTCAAAAGATAACCCATTCAGAAAGTAATTGCTGGAACAGTTACAGATGCAGCCATTCAAAATGAGCGGTAAAAACCAGCGGTACAGTAACCTACCCGCAGGGCACCGCGGTAAGTGATTGGCTGGCCAAAATGACCGACAGGGGCACTCGTGGTGCATTGGTTGGTAGTGAAAAGATTTAATCATTTAATGTCTTTACTGTGCACATTTTAATCCGCTTAGTTTTGAATATTTATATGGAATTTTACCACTAAAGGGAAATTTTAGTAGCTGAGCATAAAAAGAAGAGGAGCATAACGCATCTGAAGGTCATAAACGATATTAATTTAGGAACATAAACATTACTGTATGTACATAAACTGTACTGTGTATGGCTGGTCTTGATAGTTTAAAGAAAAAATACACACCAGTCTTCCTTTTCTCCCTAAACATTTTAAGCATGAAAGTTTTATGAAACGGTACCCAAATATGTGATTGCTGTATAGAATGAATTTTAATTTTTAAAAATTATTTAACACGAAAATTAAGCTGTTTACATCTTCCGCCTGAGAACAGTCACCCGTTGCTACCCAACGCAGAAACACAGCCACTAACTAGCAAAGAGAGGACATTAGCTAGCCAATATGATAAATAAATGATTATTTTGTTTATTTCTTTTGCACATTTATTTGAACATTTCCATCGATTGTACAAGCATTTGGAAACTGTCCAATCCCAAGTTCATCAGGCATTTTACCGGTCTGGCGCCGGTCTGTGTCTTCTAGGATATAATGCCAGCGAACTCTTGTTTTTATGTCCACTATAACTACGCTGGGCAAACGTTCCGAGGTCAAATTCTTCCAGCACCGGGGTACCTTTAAAGCGGAGACGACGGCACCAAAATTTTTTGGCGCGCCTTCTCTTTAAAGCCCTGGCCAAATATGAAGACAGTACGTACAGTTATAATTCAAACGGAATTAAAAACTACACATCCCAGTTACCATGGTGGTGCTTGTGATCATTGCGTTTAACCAACGAAACAGGGCGAAAAATCAGTCACATGACTTTGGGGCAGAGTTTCGAAAGCTTAACCTATAAGCAACAAAGCGAAATTTACACGATAGGCTACCTCAAACTGTCAGTTACACGACTGTGTATGTCGCTTAAGCCACTCCTATTTGGCATTTTAGTTATGGAGGCGAGAAGACACCCCCCCTCTCTGGGTGTCTGATTTGCTACCATCTTTAACTGTTCGGTGTCCGAATCAGAGTAGCTACGCATACGAAATAAAGTTGATCCCAACTACAAAACATATATTTTTGTGGTAAGAGGGCGCAAAACATCAGTATTTACTGCTTTTAATTACTGTACGATTTATAGTTGAAATCTGAGCCTAGATATAAAGTTAGATATAAAGTTAAAATCTCGACAAAGCAATGTAGGAAATACAGATGCAGCCATTCAAAGTGCAGGTAATTGGCTGCGGTGTCGCGTATCATGACGCAAGATGACGCTGGGTACCGCGGTACATGATTGGTTGACCGACAGGGGCACTCGTGGTCCGTTGGTCTGTCGTAGAAAGACTTACTGTAAACGTCTTTACTGTGCCCGTTGTAGATATTGAATTTTACCACTGAAGGGAAATCTTAGTAGCTGAGCATAAAAAGAATAGGAGCATACTGCAACGCGTGTGAAGTCCATAAACTATATTAATTTTGGAACTTAAACATACAGTATATGGCTGGTCTCGGTACTTTAAAGAAAACATACACACCAGTATTCCATTTCTCCCTAAACATTTTAAGCATCGAAGTCTTTAACTAACGTGATACCGGAGTCAACAAGCATACTTTTAGAATTTGATTAAAAGGGAATATAATATGGAATCGCGTATCTCAAGAAATTAATAACGATATAATTATATTCATGTTGCAAAAGAACTGCAACGGACATAAAAACTCCCTTGCTTTTAACAGAGCGTTCCATAATTTCTAACTACGAAAATGATTTAAACTGCGACACTTATCATTCACCAAGAGCTCGAAATATCACAAGGATCCTCTAGAGCACAGCAAAGACTGTATTAAAAGAATCGCGTATTTAAAGAAATTAATAAGATATAATTATATTCGTGTAATTCGTATAATTATATAATGCCAGCGAACTCTTGTTTTTATGTCCACTATAACTACGCTGGGCAAATGCCCAGTTCATCTGGCATTTTCTTTTACGCTGCGGGCATTCTCCTGGTCTGTGTCTTCTAGGATATAATGCCAGCGAACTCTTGTTTTTATGTCCACTATAACAGACAATCTCCTTTGCTTTTAACCGAGCATTTAATAATTTCCTAAAATGAAAATGATTTACTTTATTTCCCTCACGGGATCAATAAAAGTATCTATCATCTGTCTAAACAATGGGACAGAATTCTGGGGTCTCCCCATACCAGAGATTATGGTAGGGCTTCAGAATGGTGATTGGCTGACACCATCTGACACCCCTCTGATTGGAGAAAAAAGACGTGCTGGTTTGCTATACATACAGTACTGTACCAGGAAGAGGATTTCTTTCTGTTTGAAATGTGTATTTTAAAAGTTTAAGAAGTAAAAACCTTACAGCGTACACAGATTTCGTTATCTTTGTTTTATGCATAATAATGTTCACCGCTCTGTCTTGCAAATTAATAATAAACTTTATTTTATATAGCGTTTTAAACGAGTAAGTAATTAGATTGCCCATAAACCTAATCACTTGCTTTTTCTTTTTATTTAGGCTCAGATTTCAACTATAGATCGTATTATTAATAACCATAATAACAACCAACCAACAAAAACAACCATATAAACATAATACCAACCAAAAACATAGATAACGACCACAATACAAAATCAAATATATCAAACCATTATACTCTCGCAAATTCCTCCAATTATCATAATCCCGCCCCTTATGCAAAACCAAACCTCTCCTCCCATCCCAGTTTATCCTCTTTATCATCCTCAAAATCTACCTCGATTTTCAACTTAAAGCATTACTGCTCACTGGGTTTTTGAGGGGGGGGGGGAGGTGTCTTTCGCTGGAAATCTCGCCTGCTTCCACTTTACTCAACCCCCTCTCTGCCGGAGTGCTGGCTGTGACGAATTAAACCGGTTTCACAGGTATTTTCAAAGTAGGAAGTACAGTGTTAAGTGGTAGCTGGGCTCCTCCCTCAATAGAATCGCTTTAACATGCTAATGCGTTGGTTTAACAGTCCGGGAGTGGCAAGCTTCCAATGTCAACTTGACTCGATTGGAAGACAATGAACGTATTTTAGCCCTAAATGAATTAATAGCAAACATGGTTTACATAAAATACATTTTTCCAAGAAAGTTTATAATAATACGATCTATAGTTGAAATCTGAGCCTAAATATAAAGGAAAAGCATTTTCAGAGAGCAATCACGCTGTGTTTATGTAGAAAAAGCGATTAGGTTTATGAGCAATCTAATTACCTATTCGCTTAAAACGCTATATAAAATAAAGTTTATTTAGAGATGAATGATCAGTGTCGCAGTTTAAATAATTTTCGTAGGAGGGCTTGGACAGATTCCAAGTGCATTTTTGCAATTTACGTTGCAATTTAGAGCTTTCTGGCAAGAGGAGACACCCAAATTATAATGTAACATAACAACATAAAAACAATAACAACAATAGTGGCTGGGCAAACTATTTTTTTTATCGAAATACAAAATGAGATACTGTATAATGATGTGCATGAACAAAGGTATACTGCAATTTTCCTTAGATACGCGATTAATGCTTCGTAGGAGGAGGCGCTCTTTTCCTCTAGTCTAACAGTCTGTCCACAAACAAAACATTGCTGTTAGACAAGGTGTGTGTGTCTCTCTCTGCTGGATGTCCCTCTCACTCTCTGCTGAATGAATAAAATAATTTTATTGAAAACGCGTTTGCGATTGTCTGGTATTTAATTTGGTCCCTTTTAACTGTTTTTCAATCTACTGTATTGCTTTGAGATGCCACTTTTAAAGGCGATATGTAAAATAAAGTTTTTTATCATTGTTATAGAGAAACATGATCAGATTTTCCCTGGTTCAGAAAAAAGATCTAAAGTGCTACACATAACTTTCTTAATTTGATGTATTTAAAGCAGTGAACTACTGTAGGTGTCGCATTCAGAAATACAATCACGTATTTGACAAATAAAAACGATTACAATCTAATCCTTCCACGTTTGATCCCAAAATCCCAAGAAATATAAATCTTGACGGGTAAAAAAGCTATGCTGAAAGTTTATTAAGATACTTAGAAGACAAAGATACTGTATCAATTTATGTTGCATTAGCCTGATTATGATTAAAAAACACATATAATTAAACACGCGTTTGCGATTTAAATCAGAACACGATTTAAATCAATATAAATGTTTATATTGTAACGCATACTGTCCAGCCTCCATTTCTCTATAAAAATTTACTCTGTTGCACACACACACACAATAGAAGCAGGAAGCAGAAGCAGGGACCGTTGTCAGAAGGGAAGAAGGTGACTATTCATTGTTATCAAAAATGACTTAGAATCGATCATGTTGCGATATTTTGAAATATAAAAGTCAATTGATTGTCCATAATATCGCTATTCTATTTTTTGGAATAAATGTTTGTTAAAAGAAAAGTCCAGCACCAGCTGGATTTCGAACACACAACCTGCGAGTTGTTAGTCAGGCACGTAGACCAGTAGGCTACAAGACAACTCGCATGAACAGGGAGGCGAAACAGCCCTACACAGCCCTGTCGCAGTACACGAATATAATCATACCGTTATTAAATTCTTTAGATACGCGATTCCATATTATATTGGCAGAAAAGCTTAAAACTACCACTTTTTCACACGCTATTTCACATGCTAGTTAAATACTTCGATGCTTAAAATCGTTAGGGAGAAATGGAATACCGGTGTGTATTTTTCCTTTAAAGTACCGATTCCTGGAATCTGACTGGCTGACACCCTTCTGAAGTGGTTCCATAAAATCTGGTATACGGAAAAGAAAGCGTTGATAAACACAAGTGTCTTTTAATACACTCTTTGCTGTGCTCTTGAGGATCCTTGTGATATTTTGAGCTCTAGTTGAATGATAAGTGTCGCATTTTAAATCATTTTCGTAGTTAGAAATTATGAAACGCCCTGTTAAAAGCAAGGACGTTTTTATGCCCGTTGAAGTAAAACAAAATGCCTGACAAAGTATGGCTTGGACAGATTCCAAGTGCTTGTACAAATGTGCTAAAGAAATTATACTTTGAGTGTACAGCTTGTCCAAAGTCATCCATTATTAATACTATTAGTAATATCTTCAGTTAAGGCTTTGATACATAAATATTTCTGATAAAGGTAGGTTGTGTACTTTTGTCCAACTGGGCAATCTTGCTTTCATAAAATATACCAACATTTTAATGACTGATGATTAACATGCTGTAATACACAGTTCAAAATTAAAGGCTCAAATGCTGTACATGAGAGGTTAAGCTCCCCCTGGCGGTTTTACAAGGTGACGCCGGCTAGTTTCCGGCAGAGCATCAAATGACGCGTGATTAACCACGTGACACCACGTGACACTGCGTGAAACCGCGACACACCCACCGGGGTATGCCGCGAAATACCTCACCCATTTTGAATGGCTGCATCTGTACAGAGAAAATAAATCCTTTCTGACATCTAAAATCAGTTTCGATCGAGGGCAATTACGTTGTGTTTATATAGAATAAGTGATTTATGAGCAATCTAATTTCTTGTTCGTTTAAAACAGTGAAATGTCAGCTGCAAAAGATCGCACCAGAAACAGCACTCTCTCTGCCTGTCATAGACGTTCAGGAAAGGCTGAATGAAGTCATGTCAAGTACAATAATTCGGTGATCAATAATAACAGTTGTAGGACAAGAAACAAAAGATAGTGAAAACTTAAGGCTAAAACTCAAATTCATTCTACAAATTAATGCAAATGAAAATTCAGGACGTTAAAGTGCACAAAAATGCACATGGGCAAAAAGTTTTAGAAATGGAGCAGGTGTTGCTTTGAAATAAACAAACAGAAAAAAAGCCATGACTATAGTGCAGAAGAGGGATGCAGGAACACTTGTTTAGATATACAAAAAAATCACAAAAAGGTGTATGTTACAAAAGAACATGCAAACATGTTCATCATGTACATGAACATGTACATCAATTTCCCTTCGCGATCAATAAAGTCTTATCTATAAACATGAAACAGAGTGAGGAATCAGAAAATTATCATGCATAAAAAACAGCAATTCTGTCAGTGAGCCCTAAATGAATTAATAGCAACCATAGTTTCATGGAGGGCTTCTCAGATAGTTGGGCATTCAGGTAGATTGGCAGGTGAAAGGATTTGTAAACATATTTTGTTAAAGCAAGTCAGTTTTTTCTGCAACACATAAAATACATTTTTCCAAGAAAGTTTAGCCTTTGTCACTAATGAAACCACTAAATAAAGACATAAATATAGAAATCTTAAGATTTTTTTTATTCAATGTTGGTAGCAGGATGAACTGTCAGGTTGAGCTAAGTGTATGTTTTGTTGCAGAGTTGCTGCAAGATGTTAACAGTGAAAAAAGTTATTTAGAAATGAGTTATTTCAAGAAGAAAATTTTCAGAATAATTGCAAATCTAGCAGGATAGAGAAAGCACAGAAAACAGGCAGTTAGATTGATCAGATTAGTATGAAAAGTCATTTAGCAAAGGGAATGAGAAGAGTGACAAACTAGTATACTTTAGATATTTTTTCTGAACCAGGGAAAATCTGATCTTGTTTCTCTATAACAATAATAAAAAACTTTATTTTACATATCGCCTTTAAAAGTGGCATCTCAAAGCAATACAGTAGATGTAAAAACAGATAAAAGGACCACAGATTACAAAGTAAATACATATAAGAAAGACAAGCAGTTAGAGGTGCTACCAAAATTAGAAAATGAAGCAGATACAGACACTAGGTCTTCTGAAAAGAAAGGTTCTGAGGTTAGATTTAAATGCACTCAGGGTACGTGAACGATATCACTGGGAATAAAAATTGAGAGCTCTGGGGTGCATCTAGAGAAGACCCTGTCACCCACAGAATGTAGATGTTCTTGAGGACAGCTAGAAGACCAGAGTCAGACGGACAAAGGTGGGGAGTAGACAGATAATAAGCCATATACTGTAGGTACTGAATGAGGGTAAGGATTTTGAAGTTGACTCGAAATCTGATAGGTAACCAGTGCAAGGACTTGAAAACAGGTGTAATGCATCCCTGATAGGATTCTCGCTGTCATATTCTGAACATATTGAAGATTGCTCAGTGTGGATTTAATTTCCCCAGTGAACAGGATGTGCATTTATTAATTCTAGAAAAAAAAGCCTTTCTTGATTTCTCTAGTTCTTAGTTTCTCTAGTTCCCTTTAAAATAAACTATTATTCCACAATGCAGAGTATTACATGGCCAGTATTTACACATGATATTTGTGATTTAAAGAAATTAACACAAGCAGCTTTTGGAGATTTAAGTGTTGGCTGAGTTATTGCAGGATAAAAGACTAGAGATGTTGGTAAGAAGAAGATAATTTGGGGAAAGCTGAGGAATACACTTATAACAAGAACACTTCCTAATGGGGTTAGGCATACTTTTGATGAAGATGATGAAGTTAACAGACTATATGTTTACATAGATACTGAAATAAGGATTGTATTTTAGATTATGTGTAGTTACTGGCATTGAACTGTGTGTTGGATGCACATGAATTGAAGGAATGGGCAAACATAGCTGATGCGGATCCACAGAGCCAGCATATTAAGATGTTTATAATTAGAGGCAGTTTAAATAACTAGGTATGGATACTGATGTGCAAGAGAGGTGGAAAGGCTGTTTCCTTAAGCCAGCACTATAAAATATTTTATTCTCAGTGAGATGCTGCCATTTCATAGTGGGTTTCTAACACTGTGTATAGTTCCATCCACACAGTGCCTTTACTTCCATCCATTTCTAATCTCTTTATCCAGTACAGAGGATTTGGAGCCTATCCCAGTAAGCAACGGACACAAGGCAGAATACACCCTGGACATAGCGCCAGTCCATCACAGGACAAACAGACACAAACACACACACACCAGGGCCAGTTTTCCCATAAACCAATTAACTTACCAGTATGTTTTGGAGTGCGAGAGGGAGTCATATCACACATATGGAGAAAAACCATGTAACCCAGAGAGAACATGTAAACCCCACACACATAGGATGGCAGGAATTGAACCTAGGACCCCAGTGCTGCAAGATAGCAATGCTAACCACTTCGCCACCATTATAATTGGATGGATATCTTAGTTATCTTTCTAGTTCACAGGTTTGCATGCATAATTTAATTTTGAAAGCCACTGAGACATCAGGTACTACTGTTGTATTTATGAAAAAGAAACAAAACAAAAAACATACTAACAACTGTGCCATCCTACTCCTTAGTTAATACATTGTATTATTCATAAACAGTTAACATTGTTAGCAAAATATTTTGAATTATATTTAACCCTATTTTTTCTTTAGTTTTGTATTTAACTTATTATATGATAGACAGACTTAATGTATATTTGAACAATGAAAATATATTTTTACAAGATGCGGGGGAAAGTGCAACAACTTATTACAGTGCTAAATTTAATATTATTGATTGCTAATAGTTTATGCTAACACCTAACTTTCTTAATTAGATGTATTTAAAACAGTGAACTAAGTGTAACATACTATTCAGAAATACAATCGGAAATAGTTTTGTGGTGTTTGTATGGATGAAACGTTTCTAAAATGTATAACGTAACAAAATTAAAGACGATTAAAATCTGTAATGTTTCCACTTGTAATGTCATTAGACAGAACAACACGTTTCTGGTTTGACTAAGGATGGTATCAAAAAGTAGTCTAAGTGGTGAGAAAGCTGTGCTTAATAATAATTAAGTGACTTAAAAGTAAAAAGAGATGCTTCGTATTGCTTGATTAATTTTAAAAACGAAGTTATAAATGCAGACGCGATCGCTGCCATAAGCGCTCCAGGCAGCAGAACGTTCGTTCTGTACTGCTGAGCTCCGCGCCTCCTCCCTCTCTCGGTGCTGCGCCCCTCTCTGACGGAGCACAGTGGGCGGTACGCTATTTTCAGAGCCTCTGATTGGGAAAAAAAGACCTGCTGATGAGTTTCACACAACAGGAAGAGAAAAGAATGGGATCAACATAAAGAATTACTGCTTACTGGGTTTTTGAGGGGGGGGTGTCTTTCGCTGGAAATCTCGCCTGCTTCTACTTTACGAGTACAACCCCCTCTCTGCCGGAGTGCTGGCTGTGACGAATTAAACCGGTTTCACAGGTATTTTCAAAGTAGGAAGTACAGTGTTAACTGGTAGCTGGGCTCCTCAATGGAATCGCTTTAACATGCTAATGCGTTGGTTTAACAGTCCGGGAGTGGCAAGCTTCCAATGTCAACTCAACTCGATTGGAAGACAATGAACGTATTTTAGCCCTAAATGTATTAATAGTTTAGAATACAGTTAGTCTAAGCTCTATCAGCTTTATTTATGGGTTGCAATTTAGAAAAAGTCAAAAACCGCACTCAAAATGCAATTTAGAGCTTTCTGGCAAGAGGAGACACCCAAATTATAGTGTAAATAACATGCCACTGTTTGTGCATGAACAAAGTTATACTGCAATTTTCCTTAGATACGCGATTAAAAAAAATAAATTTTTTGAATCCCCGGTGGAACACACTCCATAAGAATCAGCGCTTTTATACAGTATATCGCCTTTAAACACATATATTTAAACATATATTTATTCAAATCAATATAAATGTTTATTTTGTAACGCATAGGTGACTATTCATTGTTATTAAAAAGACTTAAATTCGATCATGTTGTGATATTTAGAAATATAAATTTGTTTGGTGCGAGTGAGGTTTTATTTAATCTCTGACCAAGGGAAACGTTTCATATTTTCAAAGAAATGTTTGTTAAAAAATAAAGTCATAGTTCCATGGGATTCAATCACAGACCATGTGACATGGGAGTCAGGAAACTAACACACAGCGCCACCAGATTTGATAACGCTATAAAAACGCTATAAAATAATGTGACTAGGCACAGAACACGTTTACAGCACAGTACAATAATAAATGCTGACCATGACTTTAGAAGCATAAATTACCTTACACTCAATTTAAACACAAGCTGTCTTTCTGTATGAACCTCTAAGCTGGTTCATACAGAAATGTAGAAATGCATTAGCCTGATTATGATTAAAAAACACATAATTAAACACGCGTTTGCGATTTAAATCAGAACACGATTTAAATCAATATAAATGTTTATATTGTAACGCATACTGTCCAGCCTCCATTTCTCTATAAAAATTTACTCTATTGCACACATACACACAATAGAAGCAGGAACCGCTGTTAGAAGGGAAGTAGGGGACTATTCATTGTTATCAAAAATGACTTAAAATCGATCATGTTGCGATATTTTGAAATATAAAAGTCAATTGATTGTCCATAATATCGCTATTCTGATTTTTCGAAGAAATGTTTGTTTAAAGAAAAGTCCAGCACCAGCTGGATTCGAACACACAACCTGCCAGATGTTAGTCAGGCATGTAGACCAGTAGGCTACAAGACAACTCGCATGAATAGGGAGGCGAAACAGCCCTACACAGCCCTGTCGCAGTACACGAATATAATCATACCGTTATTAAATTCTTTAGATACGCGATTCCATATTATATTCCCTATTAATCAAATTCTAAAAGTTGACTCCGGTATCACGTTAGTTAAAGACTTCGAAGCTTAAAATGTTTAGGGAGAAATGGAATACTGGTGTGTATTTTTTTCTTTAAAGTACCAAGACCAGCTATATACTGTATGTTTATGTTCGAAAATTAATATCGTTTATGGCCTTCACACGCGTTACAGTATGCTCCTATTCTTTTTATGCTCAGCTACTAAGATTTCCCTTCAGTGGTAAAATTAGATATGAATATTCAATACTTAAATGGGCTCAGTTAAGACATTAAATAAACATACTGTATACAGTACAGTTTTCATACGGTAATATGTTTATGTTCCTAAATCAATCTCTTTTATGAGCATGTGAAAGGCATGGTGAATCGATTCTCAAAAATTACTGTACTTTGCATGATTAGAAACAAATGCGTGATTGCGAAATGCTGTGGTGTTACTTTTACAAAGATGGTCAATGAAAAAAAGAATGTTGACCAAGGCAATACTTTGAGTTTACACTTACAGCTTGTCCAAGGTCATTCATTATTAATACTATTAGTAATATCTTCGTTAAAGACTTTGATGGCCACAGCTCAAACATGAGAGGTTGAATTTATTAGCTCCACCTTGCGGAAATTCCGGATAATATTATTTTGCTTGTCGTATTATAGGAGAATTTATGGTATTTACCCGTAACTCGCGGTATTTACCGGTAGCTTGCGGTAGACTGCGTACAGCGTACCGGAAAATAATGCGGTATCGCCCGCGCATTTTGAATGGCTGCATCTGTAGTTAGCTCTGTAGATATTAAGCTGAAATGAAACACAGAAAAATGTAGAACATGGAAAACAAATAAGAATCCAAACAAAAGCTTGAATAAATACTCCTTGGGTCTGAAATATTCAAAACAAAAAGCTTACTCAGTATCAATGAGTAACTATTAAACTCCTGCTGGTCTGTATCTTTCACTATGCATCCTATCAGTGGCTGTCTCAATGGTTTGTGCTCGTCTCAAATAGTAATGAAACAATGCTGTAAAGAATTACAATAAATGAGGTAATAGTTCCAGAGTGAAATTCTGTTGACCTTAATTATAGCTAATAAAATAAATAAAATTGTGAAAACATAGGTTAATTTTGCCATGACGAAGGTACTGTTATCTACAGTATATAGTTATGTGTACAGTAAATTAATACTGGGAGCCAATGAGAAGTGTTTTAAAATACATAAACCTTTGCCCTGAAGGGCATATTTATTCTGTAAATGCAAGCAAGAGCTGTAAAGCAATCTTACAAACAGGGTTGTTTCTGGGCCTTGTCAGTTCCATTTTCAAATGTCAAACTATTTACCTCAACACTTGTTCCTCTGGACTTTTAACACTTTCTGAAACCCTCCAGTGCATTCATGAATCCATACATATAGACCACAAACTCACCCAAATTTAAATTTCTTTCACAAACTGTCAGCAGTCTTCTGAAAATTACATTTGCTGAAAGGCTAAAAAAACGAGTCTTGTTAGGAAATTAAACATGACCGAGAACTGAAAATGCACAAAAGGAACCTCACTGTTTTTGATGTTCTTTCTGTGCCAGGCAAATTGGTACTCTAACATGCATGAATGCTGTAAATATTCATTCAGATAATAGGAAAACTATCAGTTTGAGGAAAAGAAATAAAATGATAATGCCTGGAGCTTGTGGGGAATAAATTAGACGCTGCCTCAGCTGTAACAACCCAGGGTTCTAATCTCTGCAGCAATCTTTCCCTCTGCAGCTTTGCTAGACTTTTGTGTTCTCTGAATTCAGTCTGAGACTGCAGTTTTACATGGACATAAGCAGATGGTCACAAAATAGAAGGGTATGGCGAAAGGCCACCAATGTATTTTGTGTTTTCATTTACATTAAATCTTGATGTTATTGAAAAGAAGGAAGGGATGTAGGGGTCATCGAAGTGAATTTAATGCATTGTGACTTTCAGCATCCTCTCAGTCAATTATAAATTAAGTTTTCCTGCCTTGCTCACTATAATGGTGGATGGTGGAACTGTGTTCATTTGATGCAGAAAGCATTTACTTGAACTTCTATCTCCAAGGTTTGTTCAGTTTCCGCCCTTGGCACCATAAGGCACCCTCTTTCCTTGTCTGTTTTCTCTGTGGGATCTGAGACATCATCATATTTTTCTCATTGTGCACCTTAGGAAATATTTGGTGCCCCCAGAGTTTTAAAACTGTTTTCAGAGTAGGACAATAAAAAAACCCTGGCATCAGTGTGTACCTGTCAGCTTTTTTATTGCCCTTATGGTGATCTCACACACAAGATTAAACTGTTGACCACCCATCGAAAGCACCGTTACATCTCAAGCTTTGTGACTATTATTTAGCACTATTATTGTTCAGGTTCAATCCAACTATCATTGTGTGTAAAACTTTATGCCAAACATTAAAAATGTTCTGCTTAATAGCTGATTACTGTCTTTTAGGTCAGGAAAAGTATAGTTTTAAAATGGGGACTTGGCCACCATGTTAATTAATTTAGTATTTTTCTGCTGTTTGCCCATTTCATGTGTCCCTTATACTGCAAAGTGCAGCAAGAACTTGTTGTTAGCTAAAGTCACATGGGCATGACAATACAGAGTGCTGATTTAAGAACACAATCTATAGAGATGTCTCAGTGTTTTTAAATCAGTAGTATGTAAGTGAAACTTAATCAGTGAGGAAGTGTTGGAAGACTCGTCAGATCCATTCACCTTTGAGCCACAGACATCGCTAGGCTGTACAGGAGTTTCAGTTACAAAGAGGTAAAGAGATGCTGATGACACTAGCAACACCTGCCTGTAAGTGTCCAGGAGGCTGCAGGGGGTCCTGTGTTCATGAGGGACCCCTGGCCATTTAATTCCACCCTGTCCTCGTCTGTTCTCAACCAATTGAGCACTACCACTTGGGGAATCCATGTCACATGTAACATGACCCAGTCTGAACCTGATATCATGGAGCTCAACCTGTGCTCAGGTGACCCCTTTAGTAGTTGAGCACACAAGAGACACAGGTTTCTCAAATTGAATGATCAATTAATATTTTAAACTAAGTACTTGACAGATTATATAAATGCTCTTGTGACTTGAGTGATGACTGGTGTGAGGTATTGTATATCAGCCTAGACTGGGTTAGATTAGTTATCAGCAATACAATAACTGCAAAAAAATAAAAAGAATATGCATAATAAAATTTAAATAGACTTCATGTACTGAGAAGCATTAAATAACACAACAAATGATTACTGGAACCAATATCATTTGCTACATTTTAATACCTCTCAGTATACATGAGGACAAAATAATAGTTACTGTTACGATCCCTGGTGTTTAACTGTTGACTCTGAAGTCCACTGGGTTGACTTTGTCAGCGCCTTTCTAGATTTTAAATACGTGAATCAGTTTCCTTCTTCTCAGAACAGTCTTCCCTGTTCAAGATGAAGGAGTCAGTTCTTTAAGCCTTTTAGTGCTCATTATTCTAAATCAGGTGCATTGCACAAATTTAGCACAGCATCCTTCACTTTAATTTCTATGCTTTTAACTATTTTATCTAACCTGCTGTTTATGTTTTGTTTCCCCACAATCTTTGATGGAAAGGATGTATCAACATTTTTCACTTACATTGCCTCTTCAAGCATAGTGTTTTCCATTGTATATTTGCAGTTTATGTTCTTGTTACCTGCATGCCACATACTGTACTTGTCTACATTTAATGTCATCTGCTAGCTGTTTACCTATTCTCAAATTTGATATAACAGCTTTGGAATTGATTGTGCAGTGTTGTTTAGTAATAGTGTGTACAGTAGTTTGGTATTATTTGCAGACTCTGTTATAGAATATAGATCATTGATATAAATGGACATGTTATAAGTGGACAAATTTGGATGACTCAAAATTTCCTTCATGCCCTGCAACAAGACTGAAGTCATGCTTATTGGCACCCCCCATCAACTTAAAGGAAGTCCTGTAACCCTATCTGTAGATGGTTCTGTACTTGAACTTCAATCTAAATTGAAAATTTATTCGATTCTGGCTTAAAATTCGACCCACATGTGCAGCATACTGTCAAAACATCTTTTTTTCACCTCAGAATTATCGCTAGACTATGCCCTATGCTATCACTAACTGTGGCTGAAAAGCTGATCAACACATTTGTATTCTCTCGAATTGACTACTGTAATGCTCTACTCGCTGGGGTATCTAAATCTACTTTGAACAAACTGCAGTATGTCCAAAATTCAGCAGCCAGAATCCTGACAAGGTCTAGTGCAAAGGATCACATTACTCCTATCCTGGAGTCCTTGCACTGGCTTCTGGTCAAATTCCGTGTAGACTTTAAAATCCTCACCTATAAGGCTCTGCATGGCTTGGCACCTCAGTACCTGTCTGAACTATTATTGCCCTACTACCCACCTCGCAACCTTCCCTCTTCTAATTCTGGTCTCCTTACTGTCCCCCAAGCCTGTCTACATTGTATGGGTGACAGGGCCTTTTCCTGTTATGTTCCCAAGCTCTGGAACTCTCTCCCCAAGGATATCAAAGAGTCACCTTCTCTAAACTCCTTCAGATCCAGACTCAAAACCCTCTTCTTTAGAAGAGCCTTTACTTTTGTTAGTACCACCATCCACGGATCCTCTGTATATTGTAATTGTGTTTTATCTTGTGTATTCTTTTTATTTATTGTTGTTGTCATTCTGTAAAGCGCTTTGAGAAGCCACCTTTAAAGATGCTATATAAAATAAAGTTTATTATTATTATTATTATTATTATTATTATTATTATTATTATTATTATTATTATTATTCTGTTTTACAATTTACAAATACATATCACAATTTATTGAAAAAACAACGTTGTTTACTCAGTAAAAACTCATTGCAGTACTTTGTTCTTTAAGCAATCTAATGGCGTGTTGGATTGGAAACACATACGTTTTGCAGTCTCTCACAGGAAGAGACCTCACATGCTATTTTACATTGGCACTTTCTGTGAACACATTGGCATTTTCACTGCCACCATACTGTAATTCACATACAGTGATCTGTGTCATCATGATAATCCCTGGAATGTATGCTAAACCACAACAGTGCTTTCAAGAGCTAATACATTGTAGAGGACTGTCTGAGGGGAAAACATGATTTATAAATCTACAAAAGTTTTAATCTTTAGGCCTGTTTACATAGTGCAATAAGTTACATGTCACATATAACAATAGTATTCATCTGTCTTCATCCTCCTCTTCCTGATGGGTGTGCATGGCAATCTGTAATAAAGACATCACTTTATCAAGAAATTGTTTTTCCAGCAGTACTGCTATGTAAAGTTTTAATGTGCAAGTTACTGTTTTGTTTTGGTATTATAAAAGCATTTCTTAGTGTGGCATGGTGGCATAGTAGTCCGAATTGCTGCGTTGCAGTGCCGGGGTCCTGGGTTTAATTCAGGGGGTGCTGTTTCCATTGAATTTGTATGTCTGCATCGGTTTCCTCCGGGCCCTCCAGTTTCCTTCTATAGTCCAAAGACCTACTGGTAGGTTCATTGTATTTTGCAAAAATCTGATCCTGGTGTGAGTGTTTGTTGTGTGTGCCCTATGATGGACTGGCATCCTGTACAAGTGCCATGCAACTGAAGTATGTAGTTATGACTTACTTGAAAGTTTTGTGTAGTCCGTTGCATAGAAAAATACATCTGAAATTTTGTACAATCTATTTTAGAAATTAAAGAAAGTACTTCATAAAATGATTTTAAAACAACAGGATTCATTTAAAGAAATGGAGTATAGTGATTTGAGAACACCTATCAAAATGTATATTACAAAAGACCGAAACAGACCAAGAAGGTTAAAATAATAAAAGGTTCTTGTACTATTATAACAGAAAAAGAACCATTGTGGATGATGTATAATGTATCTGGGACAATAAAGGGAAACTTCTAGAGAATGAAAAGAAAATGGTTTATGTATTAAATGAGTATTTCACTTGGGGTTTACTAAGGAAGAAGTGAACAATATACCTCAGACAGTGGAAGAAGAAAGTTCTGTAGTGAATAGTATTAGTATAGAAAAGGTAGAAGTGTTTCAAATACAAGAAGCAAATATCCTGGGTCCTGTGGAATACTACCACAGGAAATAAGATATTATTGAGAAGCAACTCTTCTAAACAGGAAAATAGATATGGTCTCTGTCTTAAATGATAGGCTGAAAAACAGTTAATTTCTTCATACCATTCCATACCTATAGTAGTTTTTCAAGTACTGTAGGTAGCTTCAAAGGAAAATGTTAAGGTTTATTCCATGCTGTAAAAAGAAGAAAAGAAACACAATGTTTCGGCTGTGGAGCCTTCATCGGGTGTGCTTCTGGTAGTTTTTACCAGGTGTTGTATCCAACAACGGAGACACAATCTGGATGTGTATGAAGCAGGCATTTCCTTTATTACGTATGCATGCATAAGCCAAAGCTGATGAAGCACTGACTCAATTCATTGATACAAAATGACACGTTTTATACAAAATCACAAACAGAAAACCCACCCAGAACAGTTTCAGTAAAATTCCATGCCATATATGGTGTAAAGCCAAGGCTGCTAGCCTTGGATTCGTGATAAATTGTAAAAATTGTAATTGTAATTGTAATTGTAAAAATATTCTTGGGTTCCTTTAATTATTGTTTAAGCAGACATTATGTACTTCTCGATTTTGTTAATTATGGCTTAAGCAGATATCAGGCACTCTCAGTTCTGGTCAGGCTGCCCGAAGCTGGCTCTGCCCTTCACGTTCCAGGCACATAGCCAGCTCGCACTAAAATTGTAGTTATTAATTTTCCATTATTCTAGCAGGATAGTTAGTAAATGAAGTTAGTAAATTATTTACACAGTAAAAGCAAACTAGTGAAATAAGGGAAATAAATGTTTGATCCCTCATAGGTATCCTTCCATTTGAACAGTTTGGTACCAGTATACAGTGTTCTTCTTTTTATTACCCCTTTATAATGGGCAATAATATAATGCTTTATAATGCTTTTATAATGCTTTCTCTTTGTGTTACCATAAAATATGTTGGACATAGAGCACAATTCCACACTTCAGGCTTCAAACAGAGCTGCCTGTTTGAATTATTTATAGATTGTGTTCTCTTTTCTACCTAGACTGTTTCCCTTTAGTTGCCCATTGCACCAGCCCTAAATATTTCACTGGGGAATAATGCCAGAATTGCTTTAGCACCCCCCTTTTAATACAAATAATTCTTCCAAGAGGATTTGCAAAGTTTTTATCTTGTAAGATAAATTTACAAAGAGGTGTCCCGCTGGATGGAGTGATTCTATCCCAGGAAAACACCTAATTGTTTTCAATCAGTATAGTTTTAAAAAAGTTTGTTAAGCTGCCTATAGCTTGACAAATTTAGTGAGTAAACAAGTTATCACAAGTTATATAGATGACATAAAATTGAATCTGCATAATTCTATATAGTGGTAAACCTTTAAATTATACTAGCAGTCAGGCCTATTTGCTGTGACAGTATGTGTCTAACACACTTGCTACAGATGCAGCCATTCAAAATGCGCGGTAAAAACCCGCGGTACGGTAACCTACCCACAAGCCACCGCGGGGAACCGGAGGTTACCGCAGGGCAAGTGATTGGCTGGCCAAAATGACCGACGGGGGCACTCGTGGTGCATTGGTTGGTAGTGCAAAGATTTAATCATTTAATGTCTTTACTGTGCACATTTTAATCCGCTTAGTTTTGAATATTTATATGGATTTTACCACTAAAGGGAAATTTTAGTAGCTGAGCATAAAAAGAAGAGGAGCATAACGCATCTGAAGGTCATAAACGATATTAATTTAGGAACATAAACATTACTGTATGTATGTAAACTGTACTGTGTATGGCTGGTCTTGGTAGTTTAAAGAAAAAATACACACCAGTCTTCCATTTCTCCCTAAACATTTTAAGCATGAAAGTTTTATGAAACGGTACCCAAATATGCGATTGCTGTATAGAATGAATTTTAAATAAAAAAAATTATTTAACACGAACATTAAGCTGTTTACATCTTCCGCCTGAGAACAGTCACCCGTTGCTACCCAACGCAGAATGGTGATTGGCTGACACCATCTGACACCCCTCTGATTGGAGAAAAAAGACGTGCTGGTTTGCTATACCAGGAAGAGGATTTCTTTCTATTCAAAACGTGTATTTGAAAAGTTTAAGAAGTAAAAACCTTACAGCGTACACAGATTTCTAAACTGATTAGGATCGTTATCTTTGTCTTATGCATAATAATGTTCACCGCTCTGTCCAGCAAATTAATAATAAACTTTATTTTATATAGCTTTTTAAACGAATAAGTAATTAGATTGCTCATAAACCTAATCACTTGCTTTTTCTTTTTATTTAGGCTCAGATTTCAACTATAGATCGTATTATTAATAACCATAATAACAACCAACCAACAAAAACAACCATATAAACATAATACCAACCAAAAACATAGATAACAACCACAATACAAAATCAAATAATCAAACCATTTTACACTCGCAAAGTCCTCCAATTATCATATTCCCGCCCCTTATGCAAAACCAAACCTTCCTCCCATCCCAGTTTATCCTGTTTATCATAAACAAAATCCACCTCAATTTTCAACATAAAGCATTACACAAAATCAATACCTCAACACTCCATACTCAACAACGATAATTCACAAACAGCCAGAACATGTAACTACACATTCCCAAACATACCTAATTTCCATAGCCCCGCCCCTTATGCAAAACCAACATCCCTCCCCTGTTCTCTCTCTCCCCTGGCGGTTGTAATTGTTTTTATTTTCAAATAAATTTTAGCAAAGTCATGTATTTTAAAAATCTTAAGATTTTTATATTTATGTCTTTATTTAGTGGTTTCATTAGTGACAAAGGCTAAACTTTCTTGGAAAAATGTCTTTTATGTAAACCATGTTTGCTATTAATTCATTCAGGGCTAAAATATGTTCATTGTCTTCTAATGAAAGAAGGGTTCCTTTCGCCGTAGTTGGGAGCCTAGCCTTTAACTAGTAAGTACTGTATTTACTGGGTTTTTGAGGGGGGGGGGGGGTGTCTTTCGCTGGAAATCTCGCCTCCTACTTTGAAAATACCCGTGAAACCGGTTCAATTCGTCACAGCCAGCACTCCTGCAGAGAGTTGGGTTGTACTTGCAGTGTATACAGTACACGCGTTATGCTCTTCGTTAATGTCTGTGAAGTTTTATTTAATCTCTGAGCCATACTGATTCTTCTGGAAGCCAGTTTCCGCCAGGGAGTAAAAAAAAAACACACTATGGTATTCTCTCCAATGCAGTGCAGTTAAAAACATACCTCTGATGCTGCTCCTAAATGAATATCGTTTATGACCATCAGAAGCTTTATGCTCCTTTTCTTTTTTCCAGTGGATTGAACAGGGAGAGGCATTTCATGATGTACTTTTCACTGATGAAACAACAGTGGCTCTGGAACAGTTTTCAACCAAGTCGTTTTATAAAAAGGGGAGATATGTACACGTTACTGAAGCTAAAAGTTTAGCCTTTGACTAATGTAAACACTAAATAAAGAAATATAGAAATCCCTACGATACAGACTGTATATGGCTGGTATTGGTAGTTTAAAGAAAAAACACACACCAGTATTCCACTTTCTCCCTAAACATTTTAAGCATCAGAGTCTTACATGTGGTTATTTCGAAAACGTTTGTACGTGCTCCTTCTTACCATGTTACTGTTTACTGTTACTGACCATATTAAGTTTAAGTGCCTGTGGGCACTTTTCCTGTCCGTGGGGGGTGGACCGGTCTTTCATTAGAAGGTTAGTCTGTTCTACTCTGAGAATGTAGGGTGGAAAGTGCCCGCGGTCATTTAATTAGTATTAAAATCTTAGTTATCTTTCTAGTTCACAGGTTTGCATGCATAATTTAATTTTGAAAGCCACTGAGACATCAGGTACTACTGTTGTATTTATGAAAAAGAAACAAAACAAAAAACATACTAACAACTGTGCCATCCTACTCCTTAGTTAATACATTTTATTATTCATAAACAGTTAACATTGTTAGCAAAATATTTTGAATTATATTTAACCCTATTTTTTCTTTAGTTTTGTATTTAACTTATTATATGATAGTCAGACTTAATGTATATTAATGTATATTTGAACAATGAAAATATATTTTTACAAGATTTTACATTAAGCACTTAAAATTAATATGGTTAATAATAGTAAACTGTAACATGCTGTAACAAGATCGGTTAAACTGCGAAGAAAATCCTTTCAGAGAAAATGTTTCAGGTGTGAAGAACAAACCTGTTCCCACACACCCTGCCCCCACTACCATTAGAATATACACAAACATTTTAGCGTTTCATTCTGAGCAGAAGACCCTCACACCTGAAGAGTGCTGGCTGTGATGAATTAAACCGGTTTTACAGGTTTCAATCACAGATTGGGACTCAGTAAAGTAACACACAGCGCCACTGGATTTGATAATACTGTACCTAACCAAAATCCGCAATATGGAAACAGAACCTGTGTAATTGTTGATAGATGATGTACTCGTAACATTTTTTCAAGACGAACTACAACATTTAAAAAATGACTTGTATGTACTTGATATCTCTAATCAATCCACGGGTCCCAGCACAAAACGAAACTAAAACGCATACCGTTTTGCGCTTCTTATTAGTTGCTCAAAAGTAATTTGACCGTATGAAATGCATAATATAAACCTAGAAACATATACGTGAGCAGTACTTAAGCACTGTAGTATCGGTGTTAAGACATACCTCTCAAATACTGTAAATCAAGTTAAAAATATCTCAAGACCGATTCTGGTCGTAATGAAACCATGTTTCCTGTATGTTTTCTTTTTCATCTTGAAATAACTCATTTCTAAATACCTTTTTCACTGTTAACATCTTGTAGCAACTTTGCGACAAAATATACACTCTGACAGTTCATCCTGCTACCAACATTAAATAAAACAAATCTTAAGATTTCTATATTTATGTCTTTATTTAGTGGTTTCATTCGAAGCTTACAATGTTTAGGGAGAAATGGAATACTGGTGTGTATTTTTTTCTTTAAAGTACCGAGACCAGCCATATACTTTATGTTTATGTTAAGATTTCCCTTCAGTGGTAAAATTAGATATGAATATTCAATACTTAAACGGGCACAGTTAAGACATTAAATATACATATACATATTGTATACAGTACAGTTTGCATACGGTAATATGTTTATGTTACGCGATTAAAAAATAAATAAATAAAACTGAAAGGTCCAGCACCAGCTGGATTCTAACACACAACCTGCCAGTTGGTAGTCACGCACCTAGACCAGTAGGCTACAAGACAGCTCGCATAAGCAGGCAGGCGAAACAGCCCTACACAGCCCTGCCGCAGTACACGGATATAATCATACCGTTATTAAATTCTTGAGATACGCGATTCCATATTATATTCCCTTTTAATCAAATTCTAAAAGTATGCTTGTTGACTCCGGTATCACGTTAGTTAAAGACTTCGAAGCTTACAATGTTTAGGGAGAAATGGAATACTGGTGTGTATTTTTTTCTTTTCATGATAGGTGTCGCATTTTAAATCATTTTCGTAGTTAGAAATTATGAAACGCCCTGTTAAAAGCAAGGAAGTTTTTATGCCCGTTGAAGTAAAACAAAATGCCTGACAAAGTATGGCTTGGACAGATTCCAAGTGCTTGTACAAATGTGCTAAGGAAATTATACTTTGAGTATACAGCTTGTCCAAAGTCATCCATTATTGATACTATTAGTAATATCTTCAGTAAAGGCTTTGATGCATAAATATTTCTGATAAAGGTAGGTTGTGTACTTTTGTCCAACTGAGCAATCTTGCTTTCATAAAATATACCAACATTTGAATGACTGATGATTAACATGCTGTAATACACAGTTCAAAATTAAAGGCTCGAATGCTGTACATGAGAGGTTAAGCTCCCCCTGGCGGTTTTACAAGGCGACGCCGGATAGTTAGTCACGTGACACACGTGATACCGCGTGATACCCCGGTGGGCGTGTCGCGGTATGCCGCGAAATACCTCACCCATTTTGAATGGCTGCATCTGTATATGAATTGGAATATTCTGTTGCCTTTTGCACAACAGACAAATTAGACACAGGTCAGAGCAAATATGTTTTACTGGGGTGTTGTTTTTTTTAACTTTGCCACCATGCATAGTGATGGCTGAAGGAATTATTTGGTGTGAATATGAACCTGAGGTTTGACAGGTCACTGACAAAATGTCACAGGAAATAAAGTGGTCCATCAGGCTATATACATTATGAGCAATAATACTTTACCTAAGATGTCCTGAAGCTAGGACTATCTCTGAAAGAGATGTCATCTAGAGGGAAATTCTGCTAACAGAATGTGGTAGCTGAACCTTCAGATTGGAAAGAAATTACCGTCTTGGCTGCCTGTGTCACAACTACAGTATAACCGGACTACTGTCTTCCCTGTGCTACACAAGGATGAGAGACATTGGAAAGTGTGCAGTTCTTGATTCCAATTCATAGCAATTTTACATTGCTTCTTCAAAGTGGTGTTGGTTGATTTTCTCTTATGCCATTTTACTATTTTATACAAACTATGCATAATAAAGTTCAATCCCTATTCGTATGCTGAGTGTGGCATTACATGGGGGCATGATCATTGTGGAGGCGGAGCCCTGGACGAAGGGCGATGCATTGCCTTAGAAGTCACAGCTGTTCTAGCTGCTTGAGGATGAGCCAGACCTGTGAAGGCTCTTTAAGAGCACAGTGGACAACCCCCGGAAGGGGAGGAACTTTCACTGGCAGTCCCGGAGGGGATTGTACCAGCATAAGCTGTCATTTTTTGCCAAACTTTTTGCCTGTCCCGTCACGTGTCTTTCCCGGGGTAGGCAGACCTTTTTCACAAACCGAGTTTTTATTTTGTTTTGGCCTTGAGGTGCCTGCTCTACCAGACTGGACCCCATTAAATAGGGTCACCGCTGTGCTAGCGGTTTCTACTTTTTCCCAGGCTGGTCCCTGTTAAATTGGATAAGCCCAACCTGGATGTCGTGATGCGCAGGGGCACATTTCTTTTTTGTTTTTTTGTTTAGTTTTTTCACCTTTTTGTGTTATTTTCAGTTCTTGCTAACCTCACACTGGTGCTTCCGTCCCTCAGTTAGGGGTGTTGACTTTTTACTGGTGCTCGTCGTGACTCCTCCCACTCCCACAATGTTATGAGTTTAAAGCACAATACAGAAATCAAACTATGCATGCAGTACGCTGCAGATAAGTGTACTGTATATCTCTGGTGAAATAGCAATACATAACAGATTTACATTATCCTATATATTATGTACACCTCTGAGGTGGGGGGTTTTGACTATTGCCCCACACAGAATTGGTACATGTCCTTCAGATCCCTGAGTTCAGATTAAAATGTCAGTCAAGAACATTTATTTTGTGTCCAGTTAACTGCCTCTTTGTTGATTTACTGTAGATGTAAGTAAGATGTAAGTTGTAAGATAATTGTTATGCCGAGCTCACCAGGTGTTTGGACTAAATGTCCTGATATTTGTTGGAGTTTGATTACCCCTGTCTTGACAAGGGCCCTATAACCTCGCAAAGCAACCCCAAAACATCATGTCTCCTAATATTTTACAGTGGATATAAGCGTTGTTTTCTAAACATGAAATTTCCCTTTTCTTGTGTTTTCTTCATTCCTCACATCTTTTATGCTGTGAATAACACTTATGAGCATGTCAAAAAACTCAATTTTCATTTTAACCACAACAAAGGGTTTCATTTGCCATTCAAATCTGGCAAATTTGAGCCTACTTTTTGTAGTTCAAGTAGAGGCTTCTTTTCCTTGCAAACAAGCCATGAATACCACTGTGCAAGTGATGTTTATTGGTAGTTATGAACATTTTTGTATTCTGAAGATGCTTCCATTTCACTTCCAAAGAACAGAATGTTATTGTAGACTTCTTTTTGTTGTATTTTATTTTAAAGAAATATGTAGAGGTATAAATATATGTTTTCTGAATTCATTTTAATTGTAACAAATATGACTTTACCCTGGGCAGTGCTATTACAATAAAAGTCATAGTTTTTTTTTCAGAATTTTTTAAAATTTGTTTTAGCAAGATACATTATCCAGTCTGTACCTTTGTTCATGTCAATGGGTATGAATAAATCTGGAAGGCACTGTATATTTACATCTGTGTTTACTGAATATACAGTATAAGGCACAATACATGCCTCTTATAGAATAGGTTTGCTCAAATAATAATTCTATATGAAACAGAATATTTTATACAGAACATTTACAACAGAATATTAAAATCCATTTTTTTAACAGAATGAAGTCTGATTCTTTATCATAGAAACATTTCGCAATTTAACCCCAAACAGTATCATCCCCCAATAATATTGCCCTGCAAGACATTACTTGACAATTTTTACAATCGAGCTTAATAGAGCATACATGATAGTCATTTTTTTGTTGTCTTTTATTTTTCTTTGGTTGACCAATTTAAAAACTGTTTCACATGGCAACATAAAGGATATTTTTCTTTGAGAAGGTATATAAATAAATTTCTTATTACTGTAATGTTACATAGCGATAACACCTTTCAGTTTCTGTGTCCAGATGCAACAAGACTACTCTTAAAGCACAATCAAAAAGGAAATACAAGGAAAAAATAAAAACAAGGAAATCAAAAAAACATTTTTTCTGAAACGTCTTATGTTTTAAGTCAAAACATTTCCATAGTCCCAGAGCCTTTCTTGTGGAATATTGTATTTTTGCTACATTCCCATAACCAGTCAGAACATTAGAAAAGTCATGACCCATTTGTTATAACACATTACACACTTTTTATTGTATTATTAATTTTGTAGTCTATTCAGATAAATATGCCTTTATTCTGATAAAATAGTGAGACAAGATTTCTACACTAATAGGGTAATAAAGACTTTCCATTTAAATTATGCAAAGTCATGATTTAGTTTTTTTTTTCCATTTTCCATTTTTTACAAGCAATTTCCAGTTCCTTTGTATGCCCCAACAGCAGGCAGTCATTACCCTATCAGGACTGGTTGTCAGTATTTCATAGATCTTTAAAAAAAATAAATCCTAAATTATATGAGGAGCAGAAAAATGTTTTTCAATGTTGATGAGCTTCAGAAATCCAGTACACCCCTTTTCATTTATCATCCAGAGCAAAACTCCTGTCACATCTTTGAAGTGGGATTAGAATGTGACAAATCCCATATAACAAAGTTTAGTATCAAATATAATTTGTCCAAACATTCAAAGCAGTGAAGTACATTCATCACTACTGGAGGTTTATTTTTCAGCTAACTGCTACATAGCAATATGTTGAATTGATTATTCTATATAAACATGGCAAAAGGACATGTGTCTTGTTTTCTGTATGTCATTGCATCATTACAGTCATTTATGCAGAGTGGCAGGACATATGAGATTATAGCAGTTTGGCTGTCTGATATTTTTTTACATATGAATGTGCATATGCTATTTAGTTGCAGTTATTCAGAATACTCAAAGTATAATGTGCCATACTCCAAAAAGTATACTTCATTACACTGTGTTGTAATGCAAAACACAACTTGGTGCACCTGGTGCAGTGAATGCTTAATGTGACGTATGGAAGAATTCTAGGCTGTCATGCAAAATGTCTGGGTACGAAACCTGGTCAATGCTTAGCCCCATGGCTTTGTGCCCTAATAACATTTAATTTATATACTATATTGACATTTTTTGTAATTTTACACATCACGGTATGTTAAATATTAAATTAATACTGAAAATAAAAGTAGGGTGGTATGACAAAGTAAGATTACTCAGCAGGATATATTGAAAATAGTTTATTGTTATGCTGTTGTGAATGTGTTTTTCAGGTCTTCATGTGCATTAAAATAATCTAGATTTGTCTTAATGCTATCTTAAATAAAAAAAGTAATTAGGAACGGATCATTTTATTTTCGATTTTGGTTATAGAAACATATTGTACACATGTTGTAGTGGCTTTAAAACTTTCTACAGCACAAATGGAGCACATTGTTAATACTAAGTAAAATAAAATACTAAACATTTCCAATAGCTGTTTATCCTTTCCTGCATCCGTTTTGACTAATTTTAACCCATTCTTCTTTTAACCCATTCTTCTAACACATTCTGTAACTTCTTTACAGAACTGGTTTAATTTGGTGACGTTTAATGACAGTGAATTGGGGTCATGTGCTGGATTGTTCCCATGAATGCTTGTGGTCTCATCTCTATAGTAAGAGTCTCCCAGAACCAATGTTCAGCATAATTAAATAAGAAAAACCTGTTAATAAATTTGGGCAATTAGTCTAGTAACAGAAAAATCCAATAATGAATGTATGACTGATTAATGCTTCATTAAGTTTTTCCATTGATTTCTATAGTGGCTTGGTCATGGTTTGACTAAGTTAGCAACAGTATCTAAGGAGAGCCAGGACCTTGATTAGGTCAATAGCCATATTCTCACTTTAGCAAATTACCTGGATGGGAGATCACTCCCCTCACAAAATACACTGCACTCTAGAAAAAAACACAGAGAAGGTGTCTCATATGATCCATCCATCCATTTTCTAATTGTTTTATCCAATACATGGTCACGATGCCATTGTGATCCTCACACCTGTATATTCATAGCAACGTGCTCTGTACAGGAGCCGGCAGCAGAGAGGTTAATGAGCTGTACCCACATTCACGAAAATTGGTCAAAGCAGTTTGGGGTTTTTCAACTGCATGAAGTTAATTTAGTCAAAAAGGCAAAAAAAATTAAACTAGAAACTGTAGAATGTTTCAGTCATGGATTTGGAAATACGCATGGTAACACATACAGTACAGTATCAGTCAAGGACAATACACCTCGCTAAGCTAGCAGTAGAAGTGCTATTTAAATAAGATGCTGTATTTATATATTTATTTACTGTATATATATTTGAGACTCCAGCCTAATTGTTCCAACTTTGGAGTTGTAAGTGTTGTAAATCTGTGGGTCTAGAAAATGAGTTATTTAAGTCTTGTTAATGTTTTTTTGTGTAAAAAATCTCAATCTCCAAAGTCACATGGAATATGAAACTTGAAATTTTTTTATGAAATGTTGTTCATGTATGGGAGTTTACAAGACTACTTCTACTTCTAAAGCAGCAATATCAAGTTTGGTAATATTAAAATAATCAGCAAGTTAGATATGTTATTATAATTGATGGTTTCATGATTAAAGAAATCCAAGTTTATTAACATTTTATTCTTATTCTTGTGTAATATATTTTTATGTCAGTGGTTGTGGTTAGAAAGTGGTTAGAAAATGGATGGATTGGTGGATGCATAATTTTAAAATCTTTCCAAATCAAATACAATATATTCAATACAGAATATACAGATGCAGCCATTCAAAATGCACGGTACAAACCCGCGGTACGGTAAACTACCCACAAGCCACCGTAGGGCACCGCGGTAAGTGATTGGCTGGCCATTATGACCGACAGGGGCACTCGTGGTGCATTGGTTGGTAGTGAAAAGATTTAATCATTTAATCTCTTTACTGTGCACATTTTAATTCGCTTAGTTTTGAATATTTATATGGAATTTTACCACTAAAGGGAAATTTTAGTAGCTGAGCATAAAAAGAAGAGGAGCATAACGCATCTGAAGGTCATAAACAATATTAATTTAGGAACATAAACATTACTGTATGTACGTAAACTGTATTGTGTATGGCTGGTCTTGGTAGTTTAAAGAAAAAATACACACCAGTCTTCCATTTCTCCCTAAACATTTTAAGCATGAATATTTTCTGAAATGGTACCCAAATATGCGATTGCTGTATAGAATGAATTTTAATTAAAAAAAAATATTTAACACGAAAATTAAGCTGTTTACATCTTCCGCCTGAGAACAGTCACCCGTTGCAACCCAACGCAGCATTTAATAATTTCCTAAAATGAAAATGATTTACTTTATTTCCCTCACGGGATCAATAAAAGTATCTATCATCTATCTACATAAACTATCGGACAGAATTCTGGGGTCTCCCCATACCAGAGATTATCGTAGGGCTTCAGAATGGTAGTTGGCTGACACCATCTGACACCCCTCTGATTGGAGAAAAAAGACGTGCTGGTTTGCTATACCAGGAAGAGGATTTCTTTCTATTCAAAACGTGTATTTGAAAAGTTTAAGAAGTAAAAACCTTACAGCGTACACAGATTTCTAAACTGATTAGGATCGTTATCTTTGTCTTATGCATAATAATGTTCACCGCTCTGTCCAGCAAATTAATAATAAACTTTATTTTATATAGCTTTTTAAACGAATAAGTAATTAGATTGCTCATAAACCTAATCACTTATTCTACATAAACACAGCGTAATTGCTCTCTGAAAATGCTTTTTCTTTTTATTTAGGCTCAGATTTCAACTATAGATCGTATTATTAATAACCATAATAACGACCAACCAACAAAAACAACCATATAAACATAATACCAACCAAAAACATAGATAACAACTACAATACAAAATCAAATATATCAAACCATTAAACTCTCTCAAATTCCTCCAATTATCATAATCCCGCCCCTTATGCAAAACCAAGCCCTCCTCCCATCCCAGTTTATCCTCTTTATTAAAAACAAAATCCACCTCAATTTTCAACAAAAAGCATTACACAAAATCAGTACCTCAACACTCCATACTCAACAACGCTAATTCACAAACAGCCAGAACATGTAACTCCACATTTCCAAATAGACCTCATTTCCATAGCCCCGCCCCTTATGCAAACCCAACATCCCTCCCCTGTTCTTTCTCTCCGCTGGTGTTTGTAATCGTTTTTATTTTAAAATAAATTTTAGCAACGTCATGTATTTTAAAAATCTTAAGATTTCTTTATTTATGTCTTTTTTTTAGTGGTTTCATTAGTGACAAAGGCTAAACTTTCTTGGAAAAATGTATTTTATGTAAACCATGTTTGCTATTAATTCATTTAGGGCTAGAATATGTTCATTGTCTTCTAATGAAAGAAGGGTTCCTTTCGCCGTAGTCGAGTTGACATTAGAAGCTTGCCGCACCCGGACTGTTACACCAACGCATTAGCATGTTAAAGCGATTTCATTGAGGAGCCTAGCTTTCTTAACTAGTAAGTACTGTACTTACTGGGTTTTTGAGGGGGGGAGGTGTCTTTCACTGGAAATCTCGCCCCCTTCTACTTTGAAAATACCTGTGAAACCGGTTTAATTCGTCACAGCCAGCACTCCCGCAGAGAGGGGGGTTGTATTTGCAGTGCATCGGTATACAGTAGCCTGAGCCGACCGCTACGCCGTCCACATGTTATGCTCTTCGTTAATGTCTAAGCCGGAACACTTCATTATATCTCATTTTGTATTTCTTAAAAAAAAAAATCGTTTGCCCAGCCTAACAGTATTGTTGTTATTGTTTTTAACCTGTAAAGTGCTTTGAGGAGCCACCTTTAAAGGCGCCATATACAATAAAGTACTATTGTTAATTTGCTGGACAGAGAAGTGAACATTATTACACAGAAGACAAAGATAGCGATTTACGTTGCATTGTGCATTGTGCTGCTGTAATAGTTTTAAATAATTAAAAGTCTAAACAGTATCAGCTTTATTTATGGGTTTTAAATAAAGGCGACTTAAACGCGATTTAAATCAATATAAATGTTTATATTGTAACGCATAGGTGACTATTCATTGTTATTAAAATGACTTAAATTCGATCATGTTGTGATATTTAGAAATATACATTTGTTTGGTGCGAATGAAGTTTTATTTAATCTCTGAGCCATACTGATTCTTATGGAAGCCAGTTTCCGCCAGGGAGTAAAAAAAAAACACACTATGGTATTCTCTCCAATGCAGTGCAGTTCTCTAATGCTGTTCCTAAATGAATATCGTTTATGACCATCAGACGCTTTATGCTCCTTTTCTTTTTTCCGGTGGATTGAACAGGTAGAGGCATTTCATGATGTACTTTTCACTGATGAAACAACAGTGGCTCTGGAACAGTTTTCAACCATGTCGTTTTATAAAAAGGGGAGATATGTACGCATTACTGAAGCTAAAAGTTTAGCCTTTGTCACTAATGTAACCACTAAATAAAGACATATAGAAATCCCTACGTTACAGATTGTATATGGCTGGTATTGGTAGTTTAAAGAAAAAATACACACCAGTATTCCACTTTCTCCCTAAACATTTTAAGCATCAGAGTCTTACATGTGGTTATTTCGAAAACGTTTGTACGTTCTCCTTCAGACCATGTTACTGTTTACTGTTACTGACCATATTAAGTTTAAGTGCCTGTGGGCACTTTTCCTGTCCGTGGGGGGAGGGGGGGAGGGGGTGGACCGTCTTTCATTAGAAGGTTGGTCTGTTCTACTCTGAGAATGTAGAGGGGGTTGAAAGTGTCCGCGGTCATTTAATTAGTATTAAAATTCGCACTGATTCCCTTGCAAAGATACGGACATAGGAATATTCGTGCGTGGTCAAAAAAATGGCATAAAAACGACAAACTGAAGGCTGTGAAAACATTCACAATGTACTTTATACACAAAGCAAGTGTTCTCACAACTCTAGGAGGTTTCGTGAAAATACTACAGGTGTGCCAAAATCGTTTTTTTTTAATTCAGGGTGACTTTACTGCGGTTTTCATTTTCAGATTGTGAATCAAAAAAGGCATTTAATTAAACACGCGATTGAGATTTAAATCAATTACTGTATTGATTGAAACACACATTCTGTACAGATACAGTACAGTCACATTCTCCTGTCGTCCAGTGGTGTAAAACGAATTAGCAGGTGATTGAGATAACAATGCACCGCCCACTGAGTGGAATGTTCTCATTTGTTCTCAAGTGTAAAAAGAGGTGATAATTCTTAATAATTCCGTGTCGCATTAACTAACCTCTTCAGTTTATTCCGCCAGACAGTACATCGACAGTATATCATTATTAATTTGTTTAGATACGCAATTCCATATTATATTCCCTGTTAATCAAATTCTAAAAGTATGCATTTGTTAGATAACAAGCGAATTCACAGAAAAGGTTAAAAGACTATCACTTTTCACAAAGTATATAATCCTAATATGGTCAGAAGGAGCACGTAAAAACATTTCCCAAATAACAACATGTAAGACTTTGATGCTTAAAATGTTTAGGAAGAAATGGAATACTGGTGTGTATTTTTTCTTTAAACTACCAAGACCAGCAATATACAGTACAGTTTACATACAGTAATATGTTTATGTTCCTAAATTAATATCGTTTATGAGCATGTGAAAGGCATGGTGAATCGGAGATTCTCAAGAATTACTTTGTATGATTGGAAATGAATGCGTGATCGGATCAACTAAATGCTGTGGTGTTACTTTTTGTCAATGAAAAAATAAACTCTTTTCGTTTACAAAGACAGTTACAAAGAATGTGGACCAGGGTAATACTTTGAGCTTACAGCTTGTCCAAGGTCATTCATTATTAATACTATAAGTAATATCTTCGGTAAAGACTTTGATGCATAAAATATTTCTGCATAATTAAAATATTTATGATAAAGGTGGTAGGTTGTGTACTTTTGTCCAACAGAACAATCTTGCTTTTATAAAATTTACCGCCTTTTTAATGTTCAATGATTAACATGCTGTAATACACTGTTTAAATTTAAAAGTCTAAAGAGTATACAACTTAAATTCTTAATTGAATAAAGATTGTCCCTCAGCAGTGATCGGGATTCGAAACCGACCTTTTCTGGTGACAGCTCAAATGCTGTACAGGAGAGGTTAACCTTTATTAGCTCCACCTGGCGGTTTTACAAGGTGAATCTGGATACTATTAACATAATCTGATTTGCATACGGTATGATGCGGTATACTGCGACACGCCCACCGTGTTATACTGCAGCATACCCCGCTTGTTTTGAATGGCTGCATCTGTACAGATATTCTCTTCAAATGTTGTTTAAAAGAGTGCAGCCCACACCCGGTTTCCCTCCCCCCACTGTGAGGACATAAGAACTTAGTGAAAAAGTGCTTTAACAGCTTTGGTGAAGCCAAATTATTATAAATTATGTAAAACTATCTGAATGACTACATTGTAACTTATTTGAATGAGCAGAAAAAGCATTTTGTGGTTTATTTAGGCACAAATCTTACTGATCACAGTCCTTTGACTTTTATTCATTATATGTGTAATCATAATCAACAACTGATGCAACTTTTATGTTACAGAGTTACTCCCTGGGAATTAGATGAGATAAGATGACTTTATTGGCCATATACAATTTCTTGTATTAGGAATTTGTCTTTTTACATACCCCAACTTGTTCTCCATGAGACACACAGACAGGGAGAGAAGCTTGGGGTCAGAATGCAGGGCCAGCCATTTATACAGCACCACTGGAGCAGTTGGGGTTAAGGCCCTTGCTCAGGGGCCCAACAGAGTAGGATTCCTCTGCCAGCCGCGGGATATGAACCAGCCACCTTCAAGCCACAGGTGCCGATCCTTAGCCACAGAGCCACCGCTCTGTGACAACAATTATATAACAAGAAGGGCATGAAGAATGTTGTGCTTGGCTTTGTTGGAATTGTTGCAGAATTTATCTTGTGAACTACCTACTTCATTATAAGAAACATTGTTTGTTATTAAGTGTTTGGGTGCTATGTCCCACAGTGTTTGGTAATTGGAATAGGCAGTCTTACTTGGGTTGTTGTGTTTTCCTTTGTATGATAGTCTGGGACCGGCGTGGTGACTTGCTGGCAAATTGCTAAATTATGTAATTGTTCCATAACCTGTCAGTGATTCGTCAACATCACATTAAACAATAAACATTCGTGTTTAAAGGACAGATTAGATGCCCGAGAAGAGGAGGGAGTGAAAGTCAGCTGTTGAGTTGTGTTGAGAATTTTAGGGTTTTGTTAGTTGTGAGGCAGTGGTATATGTTTTTAGGGATGTTATGAAGGGTAATGTTGGAGAACTGGGTGAGTATGTCATTTTTTTTATTTCTTTGAGGTTAGTTTATTTCAGCATAGCCAGTTAGTTGTGTGAAACTAACTGGCCTGTTTACAGTATAGTGTCCCCGTCACTACACTGGGGAATTAGGACCCGCATGAGCCGCAGGGTGAGCACCCCCTGCTGGCCCCACTAACACCTCTTCCAGCAGCAACCTTTTGCTGTTTTTCCCAGGAGGTCTCCCATCCAGGTACTGACCAGGCTCACACCTGCTTAGCTTTAGTGGGTTGCCAGTTGTGAGTTGCAGGGTGATATTTGAACATATACAGTATCAGTTCATATATATATTCTTTTGTACACATACACGTTTCATTAAGAGCTTCCTGGAAGAAACAGACAGGTGCCCCAAAAATGTTTGAAATTCCAGAGAAACCCTGCTAAGATCTTTAATTTGGCCAGCTTTTCTGATGCAGCTTGAATTCTTGTGAGTCCAAGGAAATTAATATCGGTTCTGTATTTTAAAAATGTGAGTACTTATTTTTCATTATTAGTAGATTTTGTTTGTTCAGGTGACCTCTTTAGGGTGTCAGAGTCTGGACAGAGGTGACTGTACCACAGTGATGTGCAGTTTAGCTTTCCTCCGCTCTGGCAGCTGTCCACTTTACTTCACACATTGAAGGCATGGAGAACCTGGGGTGGAAAAACAAGGATGATGCAAATGATTTCTTATCATAAAGTGCTGTTCTCTCTATCTAATGAATTAAAAATGAAGAATGCATTTCAGCTGTTGAATGGCAATTTATTTATCACAATGTATGAACTAGACATAATTTGGATTCTGTAACTGCACTAATTACAGTAGTTTTCATGTGGATTCAAAATTGGCAGTTATTCCTGCAAAGCATTGTGTAGATTTCTGCAAAAACAGCTGAAAAGAGCGAAAAATACATATTTCCAGTTTGAAAGAGATGGGTTACATAGGCACAGATTGGGAATATTTTTAATTTTAAATATTTCATACTTTAATTTATATTCAGTTTATATTTTGTACATATTAATTTGACTGGGTGATTGCTTGCAACTATGTTTCAGATTCGGGTTTGTTGTAAAATTACTTCTTTTTAAATATCTGTTGAAGACAAAAAGATTTTGATTACTTTTGCCACTTTTTTCATTTAGCTGAAACATTTTTTTTTTATTGGGAAGGTCAGATAGTCATTTCAAAGTGAAAATTCCTGTTGTTAAGTATGAAGAATGGTTGTTCTGTCTTCAACTTCCCCTTTGTCTCAGACTACTTCTTCAGAAAGAAATTTTAGAACACCCGGACTAAAATGTACTACATACTTGGTCAGGCAGAAACTTGCCCTGCTGTTAATAAAGTGCTTAACACTTTTGCTGAAAAGGACTACCACCATTTCACGTTGGAGACATCCCTGTGAGCCTTCAGTGCTGACCAACTGCCTGAGAAGAAAGGCAAAGACATAAAGGGAAGAAATCTCTGACTTTTAGTTCTTAGATTCTGATGTATTATCATTTTCTCCATTTTGAATATTTTAAAATCTTACTTTGCTGGAGACACAGACCTATTGGGCCATTTTAAGTAAATCAATAGATTTTTTTCTATCTATTGTTTTGCAGAAGTTACAACTGTCTCTACAAATATGTTTTATAGAAACATTGAAATGTTTACTCTGTGTGAATGCTGCTACACACTGGAGCTGATTTTGTACTCAATACAGTTCTTTTGGAGAACAGAGTGATGAACATCACAGGTTGATTGACCCCATGAAATGGGGGGACTATGTATAAAAAGGGCTGTGATTCCTATATGGTTCACCCAATACAGACATAAATACCCCTGAATTAAAGCTGGCGTTCTGCACTTTAACCTTATCTTCATTGTTTTATTTCAAATCCAATGTGCTGGAGTACAGAACCAAAACAGCAAAAATTGTGTCACGGTCCAAATACTTATGAACTCCACTGTATATATATTTATAATATCTGTCCACTACAGTTTATATCTTGTCAACTGTCTTTCACAGTGCCTGAGTTGAGAATGTTGGCTTTTTCTTGATATGGAAAGCTATGTCTTGCTGCTGAAGACAATGAGGTTATGGACTGCTGTAATTATAGCTGTCTCTGTTGATGATACTTTAAACAAGCTTTCAAGGAGACTCCCTAAGGGACCAGTTTTCACGCAGCAATACAAGCCAAAAAACTCTTGACAGACCTTTTTCTCCTGTAAGAACGAAGAAATGAAAAGCAGAGCCTCTTCAGTCATAATTCTAATAAAGTTTATCTTTGGTTGAGATAAAATTCTCTCTTTTTAATTTAATGCTTTTAACTTGCATGATTCTTCCATATTGCATTTGTTTAGAGGGCAGTGATAGTTGGAACAGAGGTTAAAGGATTTTCTTTTTTTAGATTTTATCATATGAAACAGAAAAAATCTTTCAAAGAAAAAAAAACTAAGATGTGACAGAGTGTTCATTCAGGAACAGGCCAAGTGTTTCTTGATGAAGCAGCTGTTGAGAAAGATGAATGATGGAAAAAAAGAAAAGCAGGACTGTATGTTGAATTGACTGCAGATGGAAAGAGAACAAAAGAGAAACAAAATGCAAAATGAGTCTATCCCCTTGTGGTATAAGTGAATTAAGATGTTAATCTTTTCTTTCAGGTGAAGCAAATGACAAAGATGTCCAGGTAGTGGAGCTGCCCATTGTGGACAGTTTGCACCCTAGACCACCTTACCTGCCACTGGCTATTCCCGAGGACCTTGCAGACCGGCTGGACCGTCTTCATGGTGACCCCTCAGTGTGGTGGGTCTCCCAGTTTGTGAAGTACCTCATCCGTCCACAGTCCTGGCTAGAGAAGGAGATTGAGGAAGCCACAAGGAAACTGGGGTTCAAGCATCCTATAATTGGGTATGTGACCTCAAAAGAGAAAATGCTGCTTCCAGAGATACAGTGCAGATTCACATTCTACATCTACAGCATTGTATAGCAAATTGTTACTGTTAGTAAACAGATTTTTAGTTCAATATGTGCTTGTGTCTTGAATGAAGGAACAGTGCATGCACGTTTTATCTTAGCACAGAATGTTTTAGGGGCAGCATAGCATACTAAGTTAGTTTCTAGTTTTATAATCAATAATTTGTGGGTTCAAGTCCCTGCTACGAACATGCTGTTTTATATTCTAGCCTGATGATCTGATATGTTTTGGATATGGAAATTAACACAACTTAATCAATGAAAAGACCGCGGGAACTTTTCTCTCTCCCCTACATTCTCAGAGTAGAATAGGGGAACCTTCCAATGAAAGACAGTCCCTCTTCCCCCCACGGACAAACAGACATGTTTTCACTGCCTATTATTTAAGGCTGTGGTCCCTGCTAGCTATTCAGAGGTAATGTTAATCTAATGTTAAAAATTCTAAAAGTATGCTTTTGTTTATGCCAATAATGAGCGAATTCGCAGAAAACGTTAAGACATTATTACTTTTCACAAAGTATATAAACTTAATATGGTCAGAAGGAGCATGTAAAAACGTTTCCAAAATAACCACATGTAAGACTTTGATGCTTTAAATGTTTAGGGAGAAAGTGAAATACTGGTGTGTATTTTTTCTTTAATACCAATACCAGCCATATACAGTTTGTAATGTAGGGATTTCTATATTTATATCTTTATTTAGTGGTAACATACAGTAAGTGACAAAGGCTAAACTTTTAGCTTCAGTAATGCAACATTACATATATGTTTGTAATAACAATATAGTGTTGATAATATTTATTGTCAGTAATAGTATCAGTAGCAGCTTGAAATTATTTGTTGTTATTAATAAAAGACTCAGGTTTGAACATGTTGTGATATTTAGAAATATAAAAAATGACAATATAGTGTCCATAATATTTTCTATTTTCTATTCTACAGTGCTTGAACACTTCAAACTAAAAGTTTGAACATAAAGTCAGTTTCAATGTAGTACATAATGTATTGGCTTTGTACAGTATATATAATCAATTACATGCAATTGGGTGGCCAGTAAATCCACCACTGAGATGCATCACCCGTGTGGGCAACAATTTGCAGGTATTATGTCAGCAGATCCATTACACAGCACATCCAGTGTGTCTCACAAAGGAAGACAGTTTGTCACACTGCAGACCAGCAACGGCTCACAGCCTGCAGCTGCCCAAGAAGAAAAAAGCATTCCCACGAGGTATCAAACCTGTCCCATGGATCAAAGACGTGGTCGGTTTGGCTTTCCGTCCATCCTTTTATCCCAACTAAGCATGCACTCAATAATTCCTGACTGCCACTGAAGGGGCGTTCCATCTTTGATCTTTCACTGGCATTACTGTTCTGATCGCACTCCTCTCTGGACATGCTAGCAGACCCTTTTCAGTAAGCGGATCCCTGAACTAGTCTAAGCCTTGGACAATGAGTACTTGCTCAGTGTCGTCAATCCCAGTCAGCAGCCAGCCACTTCCACAGTTGGAAGCCAACTTCTGCCCTGACTATAGCAGACGCTATCCTAGTCAGCAGCAAGTCTTTACTGGCTGCCCAAGTGAGCAATCAGCCTCTGCTGTGACCATAACAGCAGCTACTCCAGTCACCAACCTACCTCTGCAGCAACTGTTTCAGCATCTAACAGTGGGTACCTGGTGTCTGCTGTGGCTTCTAAAGCCTTACTGATCTGCTATAAGGTTGCAGCCAATCTGGATCACTTTTCCTCACTCCTGATGTGTTCCCAGTAAACCACCCCAATGACAAATGCTCAGTCCTGTTTGGCTCAAGATGCAGGCTCTCCAGTTTCTGCGCTAGCCTGTTGCAACTTCCACAGCTACTATGGTCCCCTGCAAGCCAGTCTCTGCTTCAGCCCACACAGACAGTTCCAGCCTGTACCAGACGGCAGCAAAACACTGCAACTTTTGTAGTTACTCCACTCCACTAGAAGCAGGCAGCCACTTACTGTACTTTTTGGACTGGTCTTCCTGCAGTCCGCCCTGCACTCTACATTTGGGATGGTCTCTGGCATGTGCCCTGACCAGTCTGGCTACTGGCACACTCCTGGGCAACCACCAATAAGAAGTGTACTACTGCTTCTGATATTATTACTGACAATAAATATTACCGGCACAATATTGCCATTACAAACATGTATTCCATATGGCATATGCATAAGCTTTTAGTGTAAGCTACAAATTTAGCCTTGTCACTAATGTAACCACTAACTAAAGACAGAAATATAAAAATCCCTACATTATAAACTGTATATGGCTGGTATTGGTATTTTAAAGAAAAAAATACACACCAGTATTCCACTTTCTTCCTTAACATTTTAAGCATCAAAGTCTTACATGTGGTTATTTTGGAGACGTTTATACGTGCTCCTTCTGACCATATTAAGTTTACGTTAAGTTTAAGTTCCCGTGGGCACTTTTTCTGTACGTGGGGGGAATGAGGACTGTCTTTCATTAGGTTCACCTATTCTACTCTGAGAATGTAGAAGGGGAGGAAAAGTACCCATGGTCATTTAATTAGTATTAAAATTCACACTGTGATAAATTGTTGCACTTCCACGTCTTGTAAAAACATTAATTTGCAAGACTGTGTTCAAACATATGTTACATTTTACTATCAAAAAACCAGGGTTCACTTTTTCTGCCACATTTTTTTAGTGGCACATTAAATAAAAGCACGAAAAAAAGAGATTCACAACGCAAAGCTCTGTCAGTCTTCTGTGTAAAAAATCAGTTTGAACATCATGGGTGCTGTTTTTAATAAGCTGCTGAGTAAAGAATTGGAATTTTCCTGCTGTCAGCACTATTGTGTATATAGTTGACCTTTACATGAATGAAAACAGGACATAAAGAAAGGGTTTCAGAAATCAAACAAAGTTTTATTCCTGTGCTTACAGTCTGGGTAATTGTAGACTGCGCTATTTTGCTTTCTATGGTGATATACGGGTTTTTCGCACGAAGCTGTATTAAGCAGTATTTCTTGTGTTGTGAACTTGTGTACACATCAGTCCCCCAGGGTTCCAGTTAGTGCGTAATTACGCATAGATGGAAAACCGGAGGTTTACAAAAAGAGAATTAGCTCACTGATAGTTTTATGTAGAGGCTGTGAAAACTTTTCACAAGTAGAGGTCTTTAAAATGCGTTTGGTTTGAAGGCTTTCTGTGTTTCCCTTGCGAAGATATGGACATAAGAATATTTGTGTGTGGTCAAAAATATGGCGTAAAAACAATATAGTGAAGGCTGTGAAAACATTCACAATGTACTTTGTACACACAGCAAGTGTTTTCGTAACTCTAGGAGGTTTAATGAAAATGCTACAGGCGTGCCAAAATCATTTTCAGACTTCAGGCTAACTTTACCGCAGTCTTCACAGACTTCCTTGTTTGAACTCAACTGTGCTTCAGTAAATAATGTACAGTTTATCACCTTCTGCAATGCTTCTAGTTTAGCATGATTTGTGCAATAAGCACATTGTTTAATGGGGATGACATTACCGACGTCTACTGTATATCACTGTACGACACAGGTTTGAGTCGGCGTGTCTGTTAATAAAACAGAGCGCCTTCCAATACATATAACTACTGCATGATTTCTTTATCCGTTTCAGCTAAATGAGGGAAATTAAATCAGTCAGAATCTTGAAGTGCCAATTTTAAAAATAACCTTTCTTCCCTCCTTTGTTTAACTTAAAGAATTTAGCGACTAAATCCTTAATCACAATATCATCACTTAATTTATCCAGATACACAAATTCTTGCCAGAGCCAACAACAAGCTATAATAGTGGACTATTTTTATACATTTAGCTATATGAGAACCAAACCGAAAGTAATGCTCCGATCGCGCTTTGAACCATCTGGGTGCAACATGCTAAAAATGCAGTGCTCATTACCACTACAAAAATAGAAGATTTTTTTAAAAAAAAGAAACAAATGTCAAAATGTTTCCAAAGTGTCCACTTGTGATACTTTAGCTGCTTAGTTACATGATTCCATATTAATTTAGCTATCACTTGATGTTAAATCACTACAACATTTATCTTTTTACAATAACAGCAAGTGGTGTTCTTACTACTGTACTGTACGTATTCTTGGAAAATGATAAAACGTTATAACGTTATGAAGTACACAATATAAGCTTTATGTAACGCAAACGGCCGACATTGCAGGTTGTGCAAGCCGGTTTACCAGTGCGGTGACTTCACTCCCCTTCCCTGTGGATAGTGTGAGAGTCCTCAGCACTGGGCTGGGGGTAGATCTCCCTTTAGTTTAGCTGGCTGATTCCCAGTTGAGTGATGCTGGAGGCCCGGGTTCGAGTCCCCATTGGTGGGGGGCCGACCTGAGGTGGCAGCGGCGAGGGTACATACCCATGTGAACCTGAGAGCACTACATTAATAATGTTAGATAATAATGTTAGAACAAGTACATTATCTTCAATTTAAGACCTGAACCAGGCTCCTGCTATGTTCTGCTTCAGAGATATAACAAATGTTTAAGGGGGAGGAAATTCCAGGCGGAAATTGTCTAAATATGTCAATGGTGTTAGCCAGAACCCATGTAAATTAGTTAAATAAGTTGAATACTTTGATCTAAAATATGTATGCATAATTAAAATATTTATGATGAAGGTGGAAGGTTGTGTACTTTTGTCCAACTGAACAATTAAGCTTTTATAAAATATACCAACTTTTTAATGTTTAATGATTAACATGCTGTAATACACAGTTTAAAATTAAAAGTCTAAAGAGTATACAACTTAAATTCTTAATTGGATAAAGATTGTCCCTCAGCAGTGATCGGGATTCGAAACCGGGTGTTTTCTGGTGACAGCTCAAATGCTGTACATGAGAGGTTATTAGCTTCACCTGGCAGTGATTCTGGATACTATTATCATAGCTGCGGTATTATGCAGTATGACACGATCTGACGCGTTATGACGCATTGCGATGCGACTTGCCCACCGCGTTTTACCGCAGCTTACCCTGCTCGTTTTGAATGGCTTTATCTGTATGTATATAGCTGGTAGTATTACTGTAATCCACTTTCTTTATAAACAGGTTTTATTTTTTAATTTGACTCATCCACACATGATTACTTTCTAAAGCTTTTTTCGTCGCAGTTGTGTTTCCAAGCAGCCAGTTGGTACAGCAGGTTTGTCAATAGAGGTTCTGTCTAGGTGATCTGAGTTCAATACCCTCTTCGGGCACAAGCTTTTCTTCTAACAAAGACTTAAAAAAAAAAGTAAATATTATGTACACTATATTAACATTTAAAAAATATATTGTAACATATTCAATGTTAAGTAATATTAATAATGAAATAAAAACGTGAATGACACAGAGCCTGAAACCTACAGATTTAAAGATAGCGATTTGTGAAAGATTTCACAGCTTTTATTTAAACAATATGTAGTACCTGGTTGCAGATTTAGAAACCTTAGTTTGAATAACGCGGATCCCAGGTGCAAGTGACTTCATAACGTGAGAAGGCATTATGCTATATTTTTTATGCATAAGTTGAAGCCTTCTGGCAGTCTCTCAAAAACATAAAAATGTCACATAATATTGTGTGGCACGATGGGCAACTGATTCTTTTAATTTTAAAGTAAATCAAAAATAAGAAAAAATTAAGTTTCTGTCTAAAACAGACATTGCATGATTTTAAAACCCATAAAAAACGTGTTTAGTTAAAAACACGAAATCCATGAAAAACAGATTTCTTGCAATCTTCCTTGTGATCAGCTTAGAATCTTTGTGTAAGCTGTAAGTTTGTTTTAACTTTTTAATTAAACATTTTAAACACTTTAATTTTGTAAACGCAACACTTATTCCACACAGATACAGTACAATCACATTCTCCTGTCTTCTCGTGGTGTGAAGCAAATTAGCAGGAGGCTGAGAAAATAGCGCATCGCCAATGAGCTCAGTCAGAGAAGAGGATGTACCGTAAGGAGACCATTCTGCAGCTTGCATTGTTTATGGCACTGAGCACATCTGCATTTAAAACGTAATAATGGAATGTAAATTGTTTCTTTTAACTTGAGATCTTTTAATTATCATTACACATAGCTTTCTCACCAGTTAGTTTTATATTTGAAACCATTGCTAAACAAAGCTGGGGTTTATTGTACTTTCTAATGACATTACACATGGAAAGATTATACATTTGAATCGTTTTTTATTTTTTTTTAAATAAATTTTAGAAAAATTTAATCTACACAAATATCACAAACTGTTTTCCATTGTGTTTCTGAATGTTATGTCACAGTTTAATATTTTATATACATTAAATAAATTCAGATGGCAGGTGCATTAACTATTAGTAATACTATCAATAATTAGTATTAAAATTCACACTGATAAATTGTTGCACTTCCACATCTTGTAAAAACATAAATTTGCAAGACTGTGTTTAAACATACGTTAAATCTGACTATCAAAAAATAAGTAAAATACAAACTTGTAAAATAAAAAATGAAGGTAAAATATTTAAAATTAAACCAGAGTTCACTTTTTTTCTGTCTCTCCCTATTCTCTCTCACCCTCTGCGATTCAGACACAGAATGGTTGAAAATGGGAACAGGTCAGGCAGGCAGAGTGAAGGAGGAGGGGAGAGGCGTCTTCCCACGCCTATGACTAAAATGCCAAAGAGAAATGATTTGAGCGACATACAGAGCTGAAAACGTTTGTTGCCTTCTTCTCCACTTTAAAGGTACACTTCTTGTGGAAGAATTTTCAACTAGAATGTTTGCCCACCAGCTAACACACAGAAGCAAACTGAATAAAAAAATGTACTTGCAAGAATAGAGATTACAAACATTAAAAAACATACTTGCCTTATACTGTTATACTGTACCATGTATTAAAACTAACACTCTATGGACACTACACTGTGAGTAACACTGCCCACTAAACCTATTTACCACAGCTTCCATGGGGGCAAGGTCACGTAGCTGATTCACAGCTGGATACAATTTTATCTTGCCTCGTGAAAGCAAATATTCAGATATTTGTCAACATATTTACGTAAACTATCCATTTCCGTAACCTCACTTTGTTAATCTCACTGTATGCCCCGGTGCTCACTCAATGTTCACACTCTAAGTAAAATAAAAAAAACAGTTTTCCGCATTATCACCTTGCAACAAGGGGTAAGGAAAAGTGCCGGCAGTCGTTTAATTATTTCACTCTCCATCACTCTGCCCAATGACCCTGGACAGTCAAAGTTGATTAAAACACATTCAAAAGGGTGTGGTTTGTTCACACAAACGCTGCTTAACACAGCTGCTTGTAAGAGCAAGGTGACTTTCTGCTCAATTAAATAAAGCTACAGTACAGACAGATTTTAAATTCTTCAACCAAAATTAGCTGTTTGTCAAAATCACCAACTTTGGAAGCAGTACACTACTTCTCAGAAGGTACCTGTTGTCTCTCATGCAAAATCAACAAAGGTTTATTTTTTATAATTCTGAAATTTGAACGATATGCCTCAGGGACTCATTATAGTATTGTAGCGAATAGGGTTCGCACAGAAAATCAAAATAACCCCCCCCCCTCCCAGCCAGGTCTTGTCTCCCGCTGTTCCAAAGCTGTATGGTTTCAAAGTATGTGTGAAAAACCTTTTCTTACTCCAGTTATTAATCCAATCTATTTTTACTCATATGGCTAAGTTAGAAATATAGCCAAAGGGATCGCTGCAACGGTTAAATTCTGAGCTGAAAAGACAAAATTCGGGGTCCATGGTCATTCATAATTAATATTGTATCGAACGGCAGGCATACTGATGGTACAAGCTGGCTGCAGCACAGTAACAGTACAGCCCTCTACTCCCCTGCGCATAACACGGATGTTGGCTGCATATGCTGAAGAAGGTCTTCTGCAGCTTAGCTGGCAAAACCTCTGTTGAGCGACGCAGGAGACCCAGGTTCGAGCCCATGTGGTGAAAGATGATTTAGGACAGGAGCAGTGAGAGTGCAAGCCCAAGAACCAGAATTCATTACAATATTATTAATAATATATTCCGTAATGCATTTAAATTGGAATGTTTTTACAAATATAAAAGAGGCAGTACGCAACGTGTAAATATAATCCTTTTCCGTCCTTTAAATTCCGTGAAGAAATCCAAAATCATGAAATCATCACTTATAATAATTCATCCAGATGCACACACTCAACAACAAGCTATAATAGAGGACTATTTTTATATATTCAGCTATGTAAGAAACAAAGTAATTCTCTGATTGGACTTTGAACCGCCTGGGTGCAGCCTACTACATGATAGTCCATTGCCTATTACCACTATAAGGACAATAATATATAGTTTTTTAAAAATGAACATCAAATGTTTCCAAAATGTCCCCCTTGGGATATTTTAGCTACTTAGTTAAACAGCTCCATATTAATATTACTATCAATAGGTATTAAATTAGTACAACTGAAATTCAAGTATTTTTAACTGTTTAATTAAAAAGTAAAAATCTTACAGCTTTCACAAAAATTCTAAGATGATCATGAGGAAAAAAAATCACCCAGTTTTTTACAGCTTTTAAAGTCATGTAATGTTTGAGTTAGGCAGAAACACGTCATTGTATCTTATTTTTTATTTTCTTTATAAAAATTTAAAAAATCGTTTGCCCTTCGTGTTGATAAGCTGTTCCCCGATTACTGGTGTTGTAACAGAAGAAATAAGGTTCTTGATCCCGAGATGAAGTAAAACAGATGAGTTTATTGCATGCAAGGAACAATAAAGCCGAAGTCTTGTTTCCCGCAAGAAACAACAAAACCGAAGTATTGTTCCCCGTACTGTTACAAACTTTTGGGTTATATACTGTTTTCTTTTCCGTTTCTGACGTCACTCGGTCTGATGGTAAAGAGGGGGGTTCATGGTATTTGGCCAGTTTACGATGTTCTGGGCAAATGGTCAGTTTAACATTACACCCAGGGGGGTTCCTAGCTTGCATCTGCAATCCTTATCAGTTAACCCCCTTTCCTGCCATAAACCCCAGCTTGTGACTTAGAAGTCTAAACCCCCTACAGAAAAGATTAAATTCAAACCCCCGTCTTCACATCTTTCTTCATTCCCCCCTTATAAAATATGGCATACGTCAGTGTAGCCTATTTTTATACATACAATGTCAGGGCAGATCTTTCCTTTCTTGGCGAACAGGTATTTATTGCCATGACATTGTACATTCCACGGTTATAGCAAGATGTGATACATGTTTTTGTGCACGTGATGATTACAATTATACATATAAACAATACTATTCCTACAAATAAACACTGTAAAAAAGTTCCGCCCCAGGCCCCAAACACAGACTTTACCCAAGATCCAATTCCCCAATTTATAATAGTCCTGATATTTCTGTCCCTCATTGTAAATGTGTTGGGCCAGAGCTGAGATGTGCTCAGAATTATCAGGGATATATGTGCAGCATTCAGTGCCAATTACTGCACAAGTTCCTCCTTGGGCCGCCAGTACATAATCTAAAGCTAGTCGGTTCTGCATGGCCACTGTTCTGAGGGCTACCATCTCATCATTAACAGCCTTCAGACTAGATGAGGTAGAATTTGCTAATTCTTCTAAAGTCGAGGCCATTTGAATTAACTCTCGACTCAGAAAGTTCATGCCGGCTTGTGGAAATATTATACCTAAATAATATTCCCAATCAGCCAATTTTCTTTGTGGTCTGTGGTTAGGTCCGAAGGGGCTATGGGTTTGAACACGGATATGAGGAACCACATATCCTAAATAACATGAGGCAGACCACTGGGCTGGCAACCATGGGTAGGCTCGTTTTCCACAAATGAAATATGTTCCGTTTGGCGCTCCCCATGCCTCTGAAAATAAGAAACTTATACCGAATTGTGGGGTGTGCCGATCCCATCCTGGAATTTGGAAGGTAGAGGTGGATATATTTGCAGCGATGGTAAGGTTGCAACGACTCCATCCAACCAAGTGCAGACCATTAGTGTGCTGAAAACATATGTTTCCCTCACGTTCCTTATTTTGAGTCAGGTATGGTGGTGTATGGCTTCTGTTATATTTAGGAGCGTAAGAGCCTGTGAAACTCGTGGGCTCTAAGCCTCGCTCCTGTAGATATTGTAATGTTGTGCAGGTTAAAGTCGTGTTATGGCAACCCCCATAGTTTGTCATATTAAAATCTCCAAAATTATCCCTCCAAATGATCATGCCTATGACTTCCTCGAGACGCCAAGGAATGGCCCCCATAGGAAGTCCTCCCTGTACATATTTGGGTAATGCGGCACACACCCAGCAGGCACTTTGGTTGGTTTTCCTAGCTGTCAGATAGGAGAGGCCTAAAAAGGAATTAATTCCATGTTCTCCTTTGTGGGAGAGATGATCATTAATCCCTGCGGAACATAGTCCTACAGCAACAATTATCATTATTGACAGAAATGATTTCATTCTGGGTCTGGGGATGAGGCTCGTCGGCAGTGTGACGCGTGGATCCAGCGATCTTTTCCTTCCACTCGAACCGCAGACTCGGTTGTCAACAGGATCTGGTAGGGTCCGTCCCACCTGGGCTGGAGAACCTGTGAAGGAAATTTCCTGATCCACACCCACTCTCCTGGGATGAGGTCGTGCCCTCCTTCAGGTGGTGGTCCCCACGCCTCCAGGACCTGCTCGCGGGCTCCTTGGGTGGCCTCTGTCAGCAACTTGCAATACTGTAACAGAGAATCAGTTAGTATACTCAAGCCTACTCTGTCATGTCCTGGAGAGTCATTCAGTCTCATGGGACGTCCCGTGATCACCTCAAACGGGCTCAGCCCCACTATTCGATTTGTCCCAGCCCGGATGCTGCACAGTACGGCGGGCAATGCATCCACCCAGGGGATCCCTCCCAGGTGGTACTTTGTCAATTTAGCTTTCAAAGTCCGGTTCACCCGTTCCACCATGCCGGAGGACTGCGGCTGATGAGGGCAATGCAGGTCTCATTTGATCCCTAGTAGGTCTGCCACCACCTGACACACTTTTCCAGTAAAATGTGTGCCCTGGTCTGAGTCTATGCGACACGGGAGTCCCCATCGGGGAATTACTTCTGTCATGAGATATTTGGCAGTTGTCTGCGCAGTCTCTCGTTTGACAGGGACAGCCTCCACCCATCTAGAAAACTGGTCCACCATCACTAGGAGGCCTGTTTTCCCTTTACAGGGTGGCAGTGAACAATAGTCTATTTGCCAGTGTCTAAAGGGCCCCTCGGGTGCAGGACGTCAAAGATTAGGAGCCCGAACCGGCGGTGCTCCAGAGGCTTTTTGGCACTCTCCACAGCGTTGTACCACATCAGCTGCGAAGGGTGTGAAGCCTGTGCCCACCCAGCTCTGAGCAAAGCGTCGAGTCATTTGGCTAACACCTGGGTGCCCTGTGGAGTGTATTTGCTGTGCCAGGTAGGGCATTAGTTGCTTGGGACAGGCGGGTCTGCCTGTACGCTGGCACCTCCAGGTCCCATCCTTCTGCAGCCCCACATTGCGTTCCATCCAGGTCCATTTCTCAATCCTTGGAGCCTGGGCCTGGAGCTCGCTGAGCTGTTCCGTCCGGAGTGCCTGTATGTTCACTGTGCAAACTGAAATAATCTGAAGAGGTTTTTCTATAGCCCACTCCTCCCATTACCCCAGGGCAGCTTGACGTGCTGTCCAGTCTGCCAGCTTATTGCCCCTGGCCTCGGGAGTGTCCTCTCTGCTGTGGCCCTTACATTTGACTACAGCTACCTGCTTTGGGAGTTGGAGAGCCGCAAGCAGCTCAGACACCAGATCTGCATTCTTTACCGGAGTGCCAGCAGAGGTTAAAAAATCCCTATTACTCCATAACCTTCCAAAGTCATGGCATACTCCAAATGCGTATCGTGAGTCTGTGTATATTGTGGTGGTCTTGCCTTTTGCTAATTTACAGGCTTCCACCAAAGCTTTCAGTTCAGCTCGCTGTGCTGACGTGGGTACCTCAAATCTTCCCCCACATTGGATATCATGTTCTGTAGTCACAGCCCAACCCGCTTTCCTCTCCCCACTAGAATTTATGAATGAAGTTCCATCAGTGAAGAGGATGAGGTCTTCATTCCTTAGTGGTTGCTCGGCTATTTTGATGCCCTCATCTTCTACCATTGCCCGAACATCACAGCTGTGTTCTAACATGTAGGCTTCTGATGGGTCAGGTAACAATGTGGCTGGATTTAGAGCTCCTTCACGTTCAATGGTAATATTTGGAGCCTCTAACAAGACCTGCCACTTGCTCCATCGTATCGCATTAACCTGACTGACCCGATTCAGGGACATGAGGGTGTGTACCGCATGTGGGCATCGAACAATCAGTTGTTGATCTAGCACTATGTTATTGACTGCCTGTACTGCTAGACAGACGGCCTGAACGGCTCGTAGACATGGTCCCCAGCCCCTGGCTACCTCGTCCAAGGATCCAGAGTAATACCCTACCGGGCGGTACCTACCCCCATGTTCCTGTGTTAGTACAGCTGTCAAAAATCCATTCTTTTCACTTACGTAGAGGTAGAATGGTTGATCTGTCTGAGGAAACCCCAATGCAGGAGCCTGTAACAGAGCTTGTTTTAAATCATTAAAAGCATGTTCAGCTTCAGGACTCCAAGCAATAGGATCAAGGGACCTCCCTCCCCCCTCTTATAGGTCTGTAAGTGGTTTGGCCCTTTCAGAAAAAGCATCAACCCAATTTCTATTGAAATTGCACAGACCCAGAAATGATCGGAGCTCTCTCACCGTATTGGGACTAGGGTGTGTTCGGATTGCCTGGGCCCGATCTTCTGTCAATTCCCTTTTTCCCTGACTAATCTTTTGTCCCAAGTAAATTATGGTGTCTAGGCATAACTGTGCTTTGCTATAACTAGCCTTGTGTCCTTTTTTAACCAAATGGTTGAGAATAATTTGGAGGTCCTTCTTGTGGGTTTCCTCGTCAGGAGACGCGATTAAAATATCATCCACATATTGGATAACGACGGAGGACACTTGAGGCAGCTCCCGGAGATGCCTCTGAAGTGCCATGTGATACACGGTGGGGCTGTTATGAAACCCCTGTGGTAACCTGGTCTAAGTATATTGTTCTCCATCTACAACAAAAGCGAACCAATCTTGTACCTCTGGGTGTAGAGGAACAGACCAGAACCCATTAGCCATGTCAATTACTGAAAACACCTGGTGCTCAGGGGTCAGTAGTTGAAAAATAGCAGAGGGGTCTGCTACTAAGGGGGTGAGACGGTTGATGTGTTGATTAGCTTTTGAGTAATCAACTGTGAATCGCCATGCTCCGCTGGCTTCCTTTACGGGCCATATTGGACTGTAGCTTGTACTATGTGTTTTTCGTACAATGCCTTGAGTCAATAGTTTTTGTATTACTGGTCGAACCCCTTCCTCCGCCTCTTTGTTGATTTTATATGGCTTTGTGTATGGCAGGGATTTCCCAGTAAATGTGGCGGGTTCCATATCCAGAAGCCCGCATTCGTCCTTATCCACAGTCCAAATTGAATGCCCTTTTAGTTCGTCTTTTTGGAGGGACCAGATGTTTACCTCCACCCTCTCCTCATGTACGGTTAATGTAACCCCTTGTAGGTATTTCAGAGCATCCCATCCCAACAGATCTGGGGTAGATCCTACCCACATGACAGCATTAAATGTTACCTCCCCATCTCCTAGTCTAATCTTGAGTTTTTGAGTTTCTCTGAGTGTTATTCGATTACCCCCTACACCAGTGGCCTCCAGCTCCCTCCCTGTGAACATGACACCACACCGTTTGGCTGACTGTTCAGATAAACACGATAATTGAGCCCCAGTGTCCCATAAAAGTGACATTTGAATCCCATTAATTGTGCATTGTAATTTGAGCTCTTTTTCACTCAGTTCCTGAGATAGGCGTAGGGAGGTCACTAGGGGGAGTCCTAGTTTAAAAGCTCCCTGATAGCGTGTTTGTCTGCTTCGCTCAAATCCTGTAATTGTGACAACAGGTTTTTTTGCCCCTCTCGATTCGAGGGATTGAAAGGGGGATCTCGGTATCTTCCAATCCTGCCCTCACTGGCTAATCGCTTTTTGCAATTCTTTTGCCAATGTCCGAAATTTTTACAATAATGGCACCGAGTTGTAATTTCGCCTTTTGGATTTAGTCGGGTGTCAGAGCCAGCTCCACCCTTCAGTATGGGGGGTGTCCACCCTGTTTGTATTGCCCGCACCTTAGCATACATATTTCTCTCGATTTGCCGTGCCATTTTAACTATTTCCTCAAATTGTTTAGTCGTATCTTGCCCTATTTCGGGCTCTTTTAACTGAAGGGCTTTGGCTATATCAGGCTTAAGACCGCCCAAATAAATTTGTTTAATCACAGCAGAGGCGTCGCTATTCACATCATCTTCGTCACTTAGTCCTGAGCATTCCAGCCAGAGTGTGACGAAGCGGTCAGTGAAGTCAGCCACATCCTCGCTTTCTTTTTGCTGACACGCAGATATCTTTTTCCAATCTGTCTTTGGTGGATAATTTTGTTTAAGCCATCCCCAAACCCATTCCCATCGCCCTCCCCTGCCGTTATCCTCACACAATTGTTTAAGTTCTCCGACACGCTTTTCCCCTGTCCTTCTGAGGATCATAGCGGCAGTCAGGGGGGAGATACCATAAGTATCTTTTAATTCCTGAAGCGCACTCCAGGTTCGCTGCATCCCTAATTTTGGGTGCGGTACTTCTCTAGCCCACCGGTCAATATCCTCCGGTTTTGGATTTGATCATATTGGGGGTTCAGGGAAGGTAGGTGCGAGAACGGACCCCCTCGGCGGGGTGCGAGACGGAGTTAGAGTGGCACTGTCATCAACGGCGCCAGCCCCTGCTACATCAAGTCCTTTCCCACTTCGAGTGAGAGTACAGACCTGTGGGCGCCCTCCCTCTAATAGGGGAGACCCTGATCCGTCTTTATCACACTCATACCAAGTGTTATCCCAATCAGACCCCCCATCTCCATATGGCCACTGTGGGAATTGATCCCAATTATTTTCGTTTCCTGCCTGTTTGTTCCCCTGTGGGAGAGCAGGATATAACTTAGTCGCCGGCTGTAGCACATTAACCAGTGCAGCGTGACCAGGAGTTAATTCCTTCTTTAGTTTCTCATTCTCCTGTACTGCCTCTTTTAGCTTTTCTTCTAGTACCTCTTTTGCCGCGAATAAATTATCTTTCCTCTCATTTAATGCTTTTATTTTTTCTGTGAACTCCTTCTCTTTTTTATCCCATTCTGATTTCTCCTTCATGCTAATCTGCCACCTCAGGTGTCGGCCGATCACCAGGGCTGCAGCTAAATCTTTGTTTTTGTTCCAATGTTCATACGCTTTTTTACAGGCATCTTCGCCCCAAACTCCTTCTGACAGACTGAGCTTCTTCCTATATTTCTCTTCCCTTTCAGTCAATTTACACTTTTCCGATATGTAATCAGATACTTCCACCACTTTCTCAAACACCCAATTAGCACACATGTTTGGTTTCTTTAAGATTTACTTTTGTCGTGTGTGAGGTAACAGCTCATTCAGTAGGGGGATGTTTTCACATGTGCATTACTGCACTCATTCAGCTAAGGGCGTCTGTTACCTCCAGATCTAAATGCCTCTCAGAGACTTTAGAGGACTTACACCACACTGTTCACAGGTAAGAAATGAGACCTCGAAAACCCCCTTTCTTGATCAGTAATTCACCATCCCCAGAACGCCAGCATCGCTGCATTTGCCCCGGGGTGGATTTACGCACTGAGCTCAATCAGGGCGATTCTCGGGTCTCAACGTCCTTTAAATCCTGCTACTTAATGCTTTGCTCTTTTATTATGAGGTGTGTTTATGTTAGTGTCGTGCGTGCGTATATGTATTTCACAAACAAGGAAAACACCAAAAACATACATACATATATATCTATCTCTTCTACTCCTGTTTCCTTTAAAACAAAAAACCACGCCACGCCAATCCGTGCACGATCAAGGCGTAGCTAATCTCAGGACCCCGGGCGCAATTAAGGCCCACACCAGTCCTGGATTATACGTGCATTTAATGTACCACTCAGCTCCAGAACCCCGGGCGCAATTAAGGCCAACACCGATCCTGAGCCACAGAACTCCCGGCGCAATTAAGGCCCACACCAGTCCTGAATTACGTGCATTTAATGCACCACTCAGCTCCAGAACCCCGGGCGCAATTAAGGCCCACACCGATCCTGAGCCACAGAACTCCGGGCGCAATTAAGGCCCAAACCAGTTCTGACCTTCAGAACTTTGGGCGCAATTAAGGCCCACACCAGTCCTGAACTACGTGCATTTAATGCACCACTTGCTCTAGAACCCCGGGTGCAATTAAGGCCCACACCGATTCTGAGCCTCAGAACTCCGGGCGCAATTAAGGCCCACACCAGTCCTGAACTTCACGGTAAGGGTCCAAAACCCGTTCAAAACTCCACGCGCAATTAAGGCATACACCAGCTTCGAACGCCTGTACACAATACCGCGGAACCCCTGCCAGACCAAATTCTGGGCTTACAGCAAACAACCCATGACATACACCGGTGTCTTCCCCGGGCCAGAGGAATTCAGAAACTCACGTTTACTCCGTCATCTCGGGCGATTCTCGCAGGGAGCAGAGATTTCCCAATCGGTCAGAGAGAGTCGGGACTTTTTTTTTTTAAAAAGAGGAGTCCTTACCTCTTAGTAATGTGAGCGCTTACCGTCTCTCCTGCCGATGGGAAGTTCTGCGAGCATCCGCCGACTACGCCAAATGTGTTGTAACAGAAGAAATAAGGTTCTTGATCCCGAGATGAAGTAAAACAGATGAGTTTATTGCATGCAAGGAACAATAAAGCCGAAGTCTTGTTTCCCGCAAGAAACAACAAAACCGAAGTATTGTTCCCCGTACTGTTACAAACTTTTGGGTTATATACTGTTTTCTTCTCCGTTTCTGACGTCACTCGGTCTGATGGTAAAGAGGGGGGTTCATGGTATTTGGCCAGTTTACGATGTTCTGGGCAAATGGTCAGTTTAACATTTCACCCAGGGGGGTTCCTAGCTTGCATCTGCAATCCTTATCAGTTAACCCCCTTTCCTGCCATAAACCCCAGCTTGTGACTTAGAAGTCTGAACCCCCTACAGAAAAGAATAAATTCAAACCCCCGTCTTCACATCTTTCTTCACTGGCAATTGTAAAAAATAATCCTTCCCCCCTCCCTCATTTAATTTAAAGATTTCTGTGAAGAAATCTTTAAACTCAAAACCATCACATATAATAATTCATCAATCTGGCTCCCTGTTGAACGTTGCTGATGGACCAGGTTTAATTCCAGGTGGTGTACTACAGTATATAGTACAGTTTAAACTTTTTTAAGAATTCCAAATTAAATTGTTGGCTGATTACTGGCTGCTGACATTTGGATTAAGACAAAATATAGATTTTCTCAATTAGTATGTAAACCTGAAAGAGTCACATCATGTTTATAATAAGATATAATAGTGGACTATTTTTATGCATTTGGCTATATGAGAAACAAACCGAAAGCAATGCTCCAATCACACTTTGAACCACCTGGTGCAGCTTGCTACATTACAGTGCTCATTACCACTATAAGTACAATAGAAGTTTTTTTTAAAAAGAAGCCATCCACTTGTGATACTTTAGCTGCTTAGTTACATGATTCCATATAAATAACTATCAAATGATGTTAAATCAGTACATTTATCTTTTTACAATAACAGCAAGTGGTGTTCTTACTACATATTCTTAGAAAAGGATAAAATTATATAACTTTTTATGAAGTACAGAATATAAGGCTAATAATGTTAGAACAAGCATGTTAAAAAAACAGAACCCACTGTAAGTTACCAAGTTAAAGACTTTGATGCATTAGATATTTATGCATAATTAAATTATTTATAATGAAGGTGGACAATCTTGCCTTTATAAAATATACTGTCTTTTTAATGTTGAATTATTAAAATGCTGTAATACACAGTTTAAAATTATTAAAAGTCTAAAGAGTATTTAACTTAAATTCTTAATTGAAAAAAGATTGTCCTTCAGCAGTGACTGGGATTCGAAACCAGGTGTTTTCTGGCGACAGCTCAAATGCTGTACATGAGACATTAAGCCTTATTAGCTCCACCTGGCGGTTTTACAAGGTGCTTCCAGATACTATTATCCTATTTCAATAAAAATGCGGTAGGATGTGTTATATTGCACTAAGTCCACCGCAGCATACCTTGGTCACTTTGAATGGCTGGATCTGTATAGATGCAGAGATAGTTAATTAGTTAAAGAGACTTAGAAAACCTTCTGAATTCTCGCTTGCTGCTTTATACTTTTCAGTAGAACTGGATACCTAAGGCTATCACCAATATACATTCCTGGATCATTCCCCAACTTAATCAAATTAGATGGTTTCATCTTAAGAAAAATTATCAAAAAGAAAACCTGACATATTTCCAAAATAACTAAACTGTGTATCTCAGTGAGATCAGTCCTGCAGTGAGACTAGTGTTGCAGTGAGACTAGTTTTAAGAGTTGGCACAGACGTTATTACTGAAGGTTCCGTGCTTACCTGTTGACCATGATTTACTAAATACAGTAGTTATACTATAACAGTGTCAGGGAACAGAGTTATTTCAAGACTTGTGTAAGGTGAAGTGAATGGAGTAACTCCTGTTGCTGGTTCAGGCTGAAGTTATGTTCTTTTTAGTTGTTCTTTTTCAAAAAAAGTAGGCACAGTGGGTAACAAGATTAGGGAGGAATGTTGATATTATACCACCCTGGTTGATTTGTCCTCAACCAGGCCCCAGTTTAGAGATTCCTCCTACAGTTACATTCATCTTTGGAATATAAGCAGTGAAAAGGCTTGACAGGTGGTTAATGTTTGTAAGACTTCCTCCCCATTCAACTGGTTAAGTGGGATGTACCACAGATCGAAACGTTTCCCTCAATATTTTAGATGTGCATTTCTCATTAAAAAGGACACAAGTAGAAAGTAGTATAATCTGTACAAGTGAGCACTGAAACATTAAATAAAGCAGTAATTACTTCACTTCATTCAGACATTTTGTACCATGTTCTGAACAAGATTTAACAGCTTGGCTCGCTACTCAGAATTGATTTGGGACATTGAGAAAAAACAGATTTGATAAATACATACCTCCCGCAGGATTACTTGTCATACTTTTCAATCAATTGTCCTCTTCATAGACCTGGAACATAACTTTTCTAAACACTTTCATAAGAACGTCCAAACCATCTTAATCTTTATGAATTCCTTATGTGTGCAAGATGTACCCCCACCTATTAATTCCCTTTGCAGGCATGTGAATTTGTAACAAAATCCATGCATTTCAAAAGCCTCTAGCCTGACCCTGCTATTCTGAGTGCCCAGCTCTCACATCCTTGTGTTGCCTTTGACCATAGATTTTCAGTTGCCTCTCTTCTTTTAGACCTTCCCTATTTTTTCACTCCAGTTCGTGCTACTGCTGATCTACCCCATACGCCTGCATTGTACTGGGAGTTTTTACAGCCTCCATTTAAAATGAAAACATATATTGTTTTTAAAATCTATATTGTGTTTTTCAAGATATGTGCAATTCACATTGTTGTTGCCTTCAAAAAAGTTTCACACGATTGTGAATGCATACAAATATTTTGTTCATTATGATTTATATGAAAATTGATAATTAAATAAATCATTAAATCATTTCATACAAACCTATGGTAATGATCTGAATTTATCTGAATGATATTAAATTAGGTTCTCTTTTTTTAATAACTTGAGTTAAGGCTCTGTGCCACTTTTTCTAAATGACCTATTCTTGATGCCATTCTCTGTTGTGCTCATAGAAGGACTTAACCAGTGTTTTTGCTACCAAGGAAATTAATGTCATGATATTTTCTTTTTGGTTAATGTTTGGTCCTGACAATCTGATTAGTAGATATGACAGTCCAAGTGCACATCAAGTCTTGCATTGGTGGTTGTGGTCATGAAGCACACCTTTTATCTTAGGGACTAGCAGGTAGCTGTTGTTGTAGTGTTGTTGTAGCCATTAAGAGAAATCACTCTTAGCCTCATGCTTGCTCCTGCCTGAGCATGCTCTTAACTTGAAGTTTGTGGTCTCCTCCCTCAGGGTCCATGTACGGAGGACTGACAAGGTAGGGACAGAGGCAGCCTTCCACCCCATTGAGGAGTACATGGTTCATGTGGAGGAGCACTTCCAGAGTCTGGCCCTGAGGACCCACGTTGACAAGAAGCGCGTCTACCTAGCAACTGATGACCCTTCTTTATTGCAGGAAGCAAAAGCAAAGTAAGTTAGTAAAAAAAAAATACATTGATTAATTTCCCATTGAATCTCATGATTGATCTAATTGGGAAGTTGGTTCATATATAATCACTGGACATACCAGTGATTTTGAATTGTAGGAAGCTGTATTTGAAAAGGGTTTTGGATGATAATATAGATTCATCTTTATCCTAAAGACAATGCAGGGAACCATTAAGAATGCTTACACAGCTACCTACTTGAACTTTTTGACTGTGTCTGTAACCTTCACAATATCAATCAATATCAATATCAATATCAATATCAATTCAATTGGAGGGTCACAATTAGAAACTAACAAGTAATTAATTTAGGATGGGGAATAGAAAACAATTATTACAACAAAGAGTTGTTGGTTCCTGGAAGAAGCATTCCAGCTAGATTGCTGAGGCCAAAACTGTTGGTTCCTAAAACAAGCAGCTGGATGATTTTATCTTTATTTCCTTTCTGAATCAAACTGACTGGCTTTTTGATCCATGGAATGTCCTTATGTTCTTATGACTTTTGTTTGTTTCACCAAGATCTGGATTACATCAAAATGTCAGCTCATCCTGTCCAGCTACAAATTATAATCCAGTATTTACTTCATAGAAGGGATTTTGTAATTAAGGAGAAGTCAGCATCAGTTGTCAGGTTTTTGATTTGTGATTATGCAGATGGTTGAAGCTTTAACTGAATTCATAAGAGATAATTATAAGACATTACAACACGTTATAGAACAGAAGAAATTAAATGGAAACAATTAGACAAAGTCAATTTCTGGGCTCCCCACAATGGTATTTTTTAATTTTAGTCTTCGGGAAAGTGTTCTTTCTTCATGGGTTATGTAGGTTAGTAGTAGTAGTAGTAGTAGTAGTAGTAGTAGTAGTAGTAGTAGTAGTAGTAGTAGTTTTCCAGGACTATAAAGAATCTAGTGAAAGGACATACTGTATCAGTACTGATCCTCGGTATCCATAGTTTTGTCTTTTAACTAAGTATAAACTGAGTAAGACATATGTGTTAAAAATAAATGACATTTTAAAATGCTTAACCTCTCTGAAGTAAGGGGCAACAAACAGAGTTGTTCAAGTTTGATTTTTAAACTATTCCCGTTGTGTGTTTCAGGTACCAAGATTATGAATTCATAAGTGACAATTCCATATCTTGGTCTGCGGGCCTGCACAATCGCTACACAGAGAATTCACTGCGGGGTGTCATCCTTGATATTCACTTCCTCTCCCAGACAGACTTTTTGGTCTGTACTTTCTCATCACAGGTCAGTGTCTCCAAACCAGATGAAATTCCTCAATATGTCAGATGTGCTTTGAAGACAGTCATCATCATTCTGCATTCTAGTCTACCATATATAATGCCATATATTACTTATACCATATATTAGTTTTCTTATAAACCACAAGTTTTGAAAATATTGAGGAATAGGTGTGTGATCATAGGAATGTGTATCTATAAACCAGCTAACTTAATAAGGAAGCTCGAAATATAGTTATTTCAACAGGTATTTTTCAGCACTGATATGTTTGTGAAATAAAAAATAAAAGGCGTTGAGCATTCCTCTGAAAACCATTTCACCAAGTGTACTCCACACAATCTTTTTAACTACACGCACTTTAACACATGGCACATACAGTATGCCAAATCTCAAGACTGTCATTGGAAACATCTTCCACATAATCCATGTTGCCAGGCCACTTCAGATTTATTGGAAAATCTTACATAGCAGTAATCTTAAAAGGTATTACTTTAAATGACATTTTTGATAACCCCCATGTTTTTATGATTAATTGACATTGCTTCGTTTTACATTTAGTGTTGTTTCAGAACATATTTAATCTGATAAATACCTCTATTTTTTACTTCTTTTACTTGTCAAAAAATCTAAAACTTGTTTTTAATGTTAATTTGTGGAAACATGGTTAATATACCAGTTGTAGAGAAGTAATAAATGTCACTCATTAGAGAATAATGTATAATCTACTAGTTCTTGAATAACATTCTTAAATCAATTTCATTGGAATAATTGGAAAAGTTTTTGATTGGAATGCAGATTGTCAGGTCCCTAAATTTCAACCAAGAATTTTAAGGGCTATTTAATTAAGATATTTACAGATTGAAGCTACATTTCCTTTCATCAATCCATGTGGGTTCAAGCTGTGAGCTTCTTTTTGTACTGTTAATCTGAAGTGAAGATTTAATGGTAAGGCAAAAGAGCTACCACTCATCACAAATTTCACTTGATAGGTGAATTCTATGATACGATTATACTAAGCAAAATGTTTACTGTTACTTGCTGCAGTTATAAAAAAATCTTTATTAAAGTTAAAAAAGAGCAAAATTTAGATCCAAGACAAAAGTTCTGAAAAAGAGTGTGTCAGTCTTCCAGTTTCTCTGGAATAATTCGAAAAAAAAAGCTCTTATGCACAGTTTTATGAAGGTTAATTACAGTACCTTGCAAAGTATTCATCCCCTTGGACTTTTTCACATCTTATTGTGTTATAGCATGGAACCAGGATGTATTTAACTGAGAATTTTTGCTACTCATCAATACAAAGTACTCTATAATGTCAAAATGAAAACAAATCCAGACATTTTACTAAATTAATGAAAAATTTTGCAAGGCACTGTACCTCATTTAGCTCAGTCAAATAATGAGTCTCTGCTTTCTTAATGCAAGAAATTGTTTATGGCTAATAAAGTGAACTTATCCTGTTTGTTTTTTCCATATGTTCCTGTGTTGTATCTGTGCATTCTGATTGTGTTGTCATTCATAGGTTTGTCGAGTGGCCTACGAGATAATGCAAACCCTCCACCCTGATGCCTCATCATATTTCCATTCACTGGATGACATCTACTACTTTGGAGGACAGAACGCTCACAACCAGATAGCCATATACCCTCATCACCCTCGGACTGGAGAGGAGATCCCCCTTGAGCCGGGTGATGTCATAGGGGTAGCTGGGAACCACTGGGATGGTTATTCCAAAGGAATCAACAGGAAGATTGGCCGAACAGGGCTATATCCATCTTACAAAGTGAAGGAAAAGATAGAGACAGTGAAGTACCCAACGTACCCTGAAGCCGACAAGCAGATGCATCACTGAACTGATGGAGAGTGTTACTGGGTTTTTCCTTAATGCACACTCATCTCAGCTTGGCATTCACTGGGAAAGGGTACCTGTTTTAGGTTGTAAAAAATAAAAAAAATCTACTGTTACATGAAGGAATTGTGATCACCACTGTTTCTAAACAGGAACTGGACTAATGGTTGACACTTAAGACAATTCAGAAGTACCATCTGCTGAATGGGTTGTTGTTGTTTTTTTTTAAGGAACACCTTATCCCTCCCTGTTTTCATTGAATGTATCCTACCCAGGAACCAACCAATCTCTTTTTACTAGATAGACCTCACCCCCACCCCAGCACCACAGCTTATTCATTGGGTCCGATCATTTGCTATTAATTTACAATCCTTAAAATGTCACACTGCCATTTTGTGCTTTTAATGAGTGATATGAACATTTTTAGTTGTTGTGTGTGTCTGAATACGGTGCCTAAAAGAATTAAAATTCAATGGCTTTTTTTTAATTGCGCTGTTGTGCTCAGTATTGAAACTGAAGTGAAATTTGATCCTTAACTGTAAGATGCTTCTTGCATTGAGAACTGTGCCTCAACTGCAAGGCACAGAGAAGTCTGAACTCCATGAATGGTTCATTTGTTTGTTTGTTTGTTTGTTTGTTTGTTTGTTTTTAAACTTTTAACCTTATTGAGTTTTAATAAAGAAAAAAAGTCAATTGAAATGATCATTGTCATTACAAATTTTAGTAGCTCATGAAGAAATTTTCATACTTTTAAGTTTATGGGCATTGTCTTTGATAAAGGAACAAATAAATCTGAATAAGCCATTTAGTGTGTTCATTTCTGATTCTTCTTTTAGATCTTTAGATTAAGCTGGACCACATTATTCCAATATTATTAATCATCACAGGGCTTCTAGGTATGCTTTTATACAATTTGCAGCACAAGAAGTGTGTTAAAAGTCAAAGTCACACACTTAAATTTTAAGTGATATTTAGAAATACAAATAATTTAGAAATTAAAAAAAAAAATTGTTCAGACATGTTCACACATGTACTTGGTTTGAAGACTGAACAGTTTGGGATGTGGGACGTCAGCTGCCTGGCTGGAATATGACAGCTTGGATGTTGGAACACTCCCACTTGGCGGGCAGAGCAGAGAGATGAATGCAAGTGGAAGGATGGAGGTTTGTATGACAGAAAATGAATACTGAAAAGGGGGTATTCAGATGCCTTCAAACATCACCAAGCTGATGCAGCTTTGTCACGAGGAGTGGGCCAGAAATCCCCCCTAATGATGTGAGAGACCGATAAACTCTTACAGAAAAGTTATTGCTGCTGAAGGGGGTTGCACGTTATTGAATCACGGGGTGCACTTACTTTTTCACTAAAGGCTTCTGAATGTTGCCTGATTTTTTTATTTAATGAAGAAAATGTGTGTGCTGTTTGTCACACGAGGTTAGATTTATCTACTGGACTATGTGAAGGTCAAATATGTATTAATACTGTATATAAAACCATAGAATCTTAAGAAAGTGTACTGTATTTTATTTTTCACATCAATGTGTTTCTTGTACAGTATTGCAATAGCAATTCATTCAAACCATTTAGTTGCAGACTGCAAATTTGTGTGCAAATTGTTACAGGCATTTCAAATTTAGAGAGAGAGGACCTAATAAAAGATTAAGTTTACAATAACAAAAAAACTCCCTGCAGAGCCTGGTATTTCAGCTGCAACTGGTTTTCCTAATCCTAATTTACTGCCATATTTGAGTCAACTAGTAAGAAACTGTTCTAAAGAAAGAGTGCTTATTGTAATATTTGAATTTAGCCCACTTGCTTTGTCGAACAAAGGGAGTTGAAGCCTCCCTATGAGAAACCAAAGAACACACTTGGATAGAGTAGTCTAGATGCATATATTTATACCCTACTAAGTAGGGAAATGGAGGACTTGGGTGTTGTCTTCTGCTTGAAATTCCATTATGACTTAACTGCTATAAACCAAGGAGTCATTGAGTAAGACATACAGTGATGAGAATAAAAAGTCCATTTCCCTTTTCCATTGATTAACCAGTAGCCTATTCTGTCTATTGCTGCTTAGTCTTAGGGAATTAGGGTTATAGTACTTCTTTAATTTTATTTTTAAAAATCTGTTCTGGACTTGGATTAAGTAGTTTACCAAAGTTGGGCATCCATCTGTAATGTGTGTTAAAATGTTATTACTATGATGATAAGAATCAATATTTTCAGGAGACAGACTAAGAGTAATCACAGTTTGTGGTAATATCCAAAAACATAAATAATAAATTGTAGTTCAGGGTGCAACTACAATACATAATTAAAGAGGATACTAAAAACTTTGTATTGACATGCTGTGATATTTCTATAGTGTCTGGAATTCAAGTGGGTTATGCTGTCATTTTTTAAATGTCTACACTAAAATGTTGTGTTGTACTCTTTTCAGTCAAGGTTTTTTTTTTTAATACAGAAATTGATTTCTATAGTGATCATTTACAGAATTTTAACATATGCTTTTACCTCTATGGGTGTAGAGAGATCAACAGATTATGCTAATACCGAGGAGCACTTTGCTCAATTAATTGATTGGGAAAGTGTGTTCTTTAAAGAACAGCACACATGTATTAGATTAAGCTCAAATGCTAGAGTGTAAGGAGGCTCTAGAGCAGCAAAAATAAGAAAAGTTACAAATCAGAGGTCTTACAAACCATGTAGACTGTTTGGTAGTTAGTAGCTAATTGATCCAAGGGTTTCATCCAGCCTTCTCTTGAAGGAAGCCAAGTTATCGGCTTCAACAATATGGCTGAATTGCTTGTTCCATACTCCCACAACGTTTTGTGTAAAGAAATGCCCCTTATTCTCGGATTTAAATGCACTTCGCCATAGATCCATTTCTGACATCTGATTTCAGTGTTGTTTCTGAAGTCCATATGATTGCCTTTATTAATGCCTTGGAAGATTTTGAATATGTAAATCAGGTACCCAAGTAGTCAAATGTTGAAGAATAAAAATGTAATTATATCTTTTACCTGGTTGTTCTTTTCTGGATCAATTCAATTGTTTATTGACAATAAAGTGACACAAATAATGAAAAATGACTATAGAAAATATAGCAGGCTGTGGCTGTGTTATCAAGTACAACTTAAACAGCAATCAAAATATATTGAATCATACAACTGGAAACACAGATACAAAGGTATATAATTTCAGCTAACCCTGCAGATAGTTCCAAGTCATTGGTAGTATAAAATTGGAATGGTTTGTGTCAGTTGTTGATAGTTGCTCTTAGGAGCTTTAGTTTGATAAAGATATATCTTAAATTGTAGGATGTTACAGAAAACTGCTTTAAATTATTGAGATGGGAAGATACGTAAATGATTTTTAAACAATGAAGCCATTTAGTATGAACAGAACAGAAGTATGGCAGAAATGTGGTATGTGAGCCATTCATCCATTTTCTAATTGCTTTATCCAATACAGGGTCGCGTTGTCATTGTGATCCACACACCCACATGCTCATAAGAACTCTGTACAGGAGCCAGCGGATGGTGTGGTTAACCAAAAACACCACACTAATCTAGCATTAGGAAGTAAAGGCACTGTATTAAGATCTGAGACTCCAGCCTCATTGTTATGTGTTGTAAATCTGCGTGTACAGAAAATGAGCTACAGTATTTAAGTCTTGTTAACACGTTTTGTGTAATAAATTACATATCAATCTCCAGGCTATCACATGTTGTGTTTAAAATGTTTAGGAGAGGAAATGAGGAGTGATTGCTAATTGCTAAGTGACAACAGAGTCTGATTATCTTTTCTGTTGTCATCCCGCCCAAATTTAAGGGCATCTTTAAATTCTTAATTCTAAATTTACAACTGTTATAACTTGTTTTAACACCTGGCATTGACAGTATTCACTTTTTGCTAACTTTCGAACTTGTTTTTTTCATTCAATCTTATTTATTATTAATATTTAACATACAGCAATATGTAAAATAATGTAAAAAGTCAATGATTTGAGTTTTAGATTTTACTATTAGAGAAAGAGTCATTATTTGTGAAAATTACAATGCATACATTGACCAGAAATTAAACCCAGGGCCTTCTGGCTCGAAGGAGAAAATTTTACCAGTCAACCGTCACTCAGTTCAGAAGCATGCCTCAAATAATGGGATTGTTTGTGCAATTAAAGGTGGTCCAACTCCCTTTTTTTATTCAGAGACAGTACGGTCTATTTTAAAAAATCATCCACATCAATCGAATACATGAAACCAGACAACAATTCCTGACATGCCTCACACCCAAATCACATGAACTGATATCCACACAATACCAAAAAATAAATTACAGTTTATCACTTTCACAACAGACTATTTTTTTATGTATTTGACAGTAATTTTGCTTTGTGAAACATCCCTACTTTTAATATTATTTTAAAATTGATCATATTGGGATATATAAAATTAATAAAATGTCAGTGTAATATACTGTACATATTATATTACTAAAGAAAGAGTCTTTATCTCTTAGAAGTACAACTCATGTATTTGCCTGGAAATCAAACCCAGGAACTTCCATTTGGCAGGCAAGCACCCTCCCACTAAACCAAAACATCACTGTTAGAACAAGCTACATTAAAAACAACCAAGGTTATTTTTCCATTTTCTACAGGCATTTCATTATCATTTACAACAATAATGACAACAAGTATTTCAAGGAAAAAGTTAAAATATTATGGCCTTTTATAAAGTAGTGTGGTGTCTCCAGGGGATAGGCAGGTGTAAAAGGGATGTTGCGCACACCACACTGATCGTATCCATTTCTTTGTCCGTATGTTTTCCCAATTCCGATCCGTAATCCTTTCCAGTATCTTTAAACAATCCAAATTCCAAAGTCCGTACTGTATGTTCACACAAATCCGTACCGTAACCAAGTCTTAAGCCGTAAACTGTAGTCCGTTATACCTTAATCCTTTCAACCACAATCCTAATCCTCTTCTTCTTCTTCTTCTTCTTCTTCTTCTTCTTCTTCTTCTTCTTCTTCTTCTTCTTCTTCTTCTTCTTCTTCCTCCTCCTCCTCCTCCAAAACACATTCACTTTATCAGCTTCCGCACTGGCTCACCGCTTCTGGGGCATTTATATTCTGTTTCCTTATGTAGCTCACCTGTGTCTCACTGTTTCTCAGGGTAGACCTTTTCCATATACAGGTCAGCTGATTCTTCTTGGCGGCCATTTTGCTTAGGTCTATAGTGAGTATAATTAGTAGGTCATTCCGAAAATACCTGTTATGAATGACCCTTCCCCGGTCATCTTACAGTATATAAACTTTATACAGTTAGAATGAACTTGTCAAAAGACTGATGGGAAAACTGTGAAAAAAAGGTGAGATACTGCAGTGTACCTAATTTTTAAAACGTTTAGCTACCACTATTCATTCGGTATTTGTATAATTAATAAATTACACAATTAATACTAATTAATTGACTAAACAAAAGTCAATGACATCATTCAGAGATATTATTATAGTTCTGTTATTATTATTTTCAGCTACCAAAAGTTTTCTTTATTTAATTATTAAGTGTATTTAAGGAAGTTCAGTAGGGAAACAGAATAAATGAAACAATCATTTACTAACATCTAATGCACTACCAGTGTACCAGTAGCCAGTGAATGACTGAGTATTGCCAGGTGTTCTAAATGGCTGCATCTGTACAAATATTTTAAAAAATCCAGTCAGTTTCATCAAAACCACAGCCCAACTGACTTTCTCTTAGCTCAGCATTTTGAACTCTGCATGAGTGGTTCTGGGAATTCTTTTGGGGAGGACCTCAGCAACCACACCCATCTGGCAATCCTGACAATCACCTCAGCTCTTCAAACTACACCTAATATAAAGATGCAGCCATTCAAAATGGGTGAGGTATTTCGCGGCATACCCCGGTGGGCGTGTCGCGGTATCACCCAGTTCACGTGTGTCACGTGGCTAACTATCCGGCGTCACCTTGTAAAACCGCCAGGGGGAGCTTAACCTCTCATGTACAGCATTTGAGCCTTTAATTTTGAACTGTGTATTACAGCATGTTAATCATCAGTCATTAAAATGTTGGTAAATTTTATGAAAGCAAGATTGCTCAGTTGGACAAAAGTACACAACCTACCTTTATCAGAAATATTTATGCATCAAAGCCTTTACTGAAGATATTACTAATAGTATTAATAATGGATGACTTTGGACAAGCTGTATACCCAAAGTATAATTTCTTTAGCACATTTGTACAAGCACTTGGAATCTGTCCAAGCCATACTTTGTCAGGCATTTTGTTTTACTTCAACGGGCATAAAAACTTCCTTGCTTTTAACAGGGCGTTTCATAATTTCTCACTACGAAAATGATTTAAAATGCGACACCTATCATTCAACTAGAACTTAAAATATCACAAGGATCCTCAAGAGAACAGCAAAGAGTGTATTAAAAGACACTTGTATTTATCAACGCTTTCTTTTCCGTATACCAGATTTTATGGAACCACTTCAGAGGGATGTCAGCCAGTCAGATTCCAGGAATCGGCACTTTAAAGGAAAAATACACACCGGTATTCCATTTCTCCCTAACGATTTTAAGCATCGAAGTATTTAACTAGCATGTGAAATAGCGTGTGAAAAAGTGGTAGTTTTAAGCTTTTCTGCTAATATAATATGGAATCGCGTATCTAAAGAATTCGTGTGCTGCGACAGGGCTGTGTAGGGCTGTTTCACCTGCCTGTTCATGTGAGCTGTCTTGTAGCCTACTGGTCTAGGTGCTTGACTACCAACTGGCAGGTTGCGTGTTCAAATACAGCTGGTGCTAGGCTTTTCATTTTTATTTATTTATTTTTTAATCGCGTAACATAAACATATTACCGTATGCAAACTGTACTGTATACAGTATGTATATGTATATTTAATGTCTTAACTGTGCCCGTTTAAGTATTGAATATTCATATCTAATTTTACCACTGAAGGGAAATCTTAGTAGCTGAGCATAAAAAGAATAGGAGCATACTGCAACGCGTGTGAAGGCCATAAACGATATTAATTTTGGAGCATAAACATACAGTATATGGCTGGTCTCGGTACTTTAAAGAAAACATACACGAAACATGGTTTCATTATGACCAGAATCGGTCTTGAGATATTTTTAACTTGATTTACAGTAGAGGTATGTCTTAACACCGATACTACAGTGCTTAAGTACTGCTCACGTATATGTTTCTAGGTTTATATTATGCATTTCATACGGTCAAATTACTTTTGAGCAACTAATAAGAAGCGCGAAACGGTATGCGTTTTAGTTTCGTTTTTGCTGGGACCCGTGGATTGATTCGAGATATCAAGTACATACAAGTCATTTTTTTAATGTTGTAGTTCGTCTTGAAAAAATGTTACGAGTACATCTATCAACAATTACACAGGTTCTGTTTCCATATTGCGGATTTTGGTTACGTAATATTATTTTCTAGATTTCACGTTGTGAATATATGATTTGGGCAAACAGAGCCGCAAAGAAGTACATTATGGGTTGTTGTTTTTTTTTTGCAGTTTTATCTAGAACAAGCGATGCTTAAACCTTTGTCTGATTCTTGTGAAACTATCCACACGACAGTTACAGTACCTAGGAGTTGACTTCAGTGATGTCACTGATGGGATGTTTCTAAAAATCCATCCTCTGTAAAACGTCTTCTCTAGTTGTCCTGCATATGTATTCGCTAATGAAGCTGTGTGTTCTGTGCCTGGATCTCTACATTTCTGTATGAACCAGCTTAGAAGGCTAAAGACAGCTTGTGTTTAAATTGAGTGTAAGGCAATTTATGCTTCTAAAGTCATGGTCAGCATTTATTATTGTACTGTGCTGTAAACTTGTTCTGTGCCTAGTCACATTATTTTATAGGGTTTTTATAGCGTTATCGAATCCGGTGGCGCTGTGTGTTAGTTTCCTGACTCCCATGTCACATGGTCTGTGATTGAAACCTGTAAAACCGGTTTAATTCGTCACAGCCAGCACTCCGGTTGTAAAGTAGAAGCAGGCGAGATTTCCAGCGAAAAACACCTCCCCCTTCTTAAGGTGTGAGGGTCTTCTGCTCAGAATGAAACGCTAAAATGTAATGTAGGCTCTGAATGGGTTCAATTATGATTTAGGCTTGATTAAGGTCGCTGCCTTTCATCTAAAACCCTACTTGAATCCTTCTAAACTAAAAACCAGTGTTAGTGAGTTCTAAATAAAGAGGTATCCAGTTAACAGTGAAACGGGCGGACAGTCTGGGGAGATCACCCGTTTTCCATGTAAATATTTCCCTGGTTCCGCACCCCTTGGTGTTTCTCTCGCTCTCTCTCGGGTCACCTGATCATTAGCTCGAAAGATTTGAGTGCTTTGTGTATATTCTAATGGTAGTGGGGGCAGGGTGTGTGGGAACAGGTTTGGTTGAAATTGCATTGGAGATCTATGTTCTTCACACCTGAAACATTTTCTCTGAAAGCATTTTCTTCGCAGTTTAACCGATCTTGTTACAGCATGTTACAGTTTACTATTATTAACCATATTAATTTTAAGTGCTTAATGTAAATCTTGTAAAAATATATTTTCATTGTTCAAATATACATTAAGTCTGACTATCATATAATAAGTTAAATACAAAACTAAAGAAAAAATAGGGTTAAATATAATTCAAAATATTTTGCTAACAATGTTAACTGTTTATGAATAATAAAATGTATTAACTAAGGAGTAGGATGGCACAGTTGTTAGTATGTTTTTTGTTTTGTTTCTTTTTCATAAATTCAACAGTAGTACCTGATGTCTCAGTGGCTTTCAAAATTAAATTATGCATGCAAACCTGTGAACTAGAAAGATAACTAAGATATCCATCCATTTATAATGGTGGCAAAGTGGTTAGCATTGCTATCTTGCAGCACTGGGGTCCTAGGTTCAATTCCTGCCATCCTGTGTGTGTGGGGTTTACATGTTCTCTCTGGGTTACATGGTTTTTCTCCATATGTGTGATATGACTCCCTCTCGCACTCCAAAACATACTGGTAAGTTAATTGGTTTATGGGAAAACTGGCCCTGGTGTGTGTGTGTTTGTGTCTGTCTGTCCTGTGATGGACTGGCGCTATGTCCAGGGTGTATTCTGCCTTGTGTCCGTTGCTTACTGGGATAGGCTCCAAATCCTCTGTACTGGATAAAGAGATTAGAAATGGATGGAAGTAAAGGCACTGTGTGGATGGAACTATACACAGTGTTAGAAACCCACTATGAAATGGCAGCATCTCACTGAGAATAAAATATTTTATAGTGCTGGCTTAAGGAAACAGCCTTTCCACCTCTCTTGCACATCAGTATCCATACCTAGTTATTTAAACTGCCTCTAATTATAAACATCTTAATATGCTGGCTCTGTGGATCCGTATCAGCTATGTTTGCCCATTCCTTCAATTCATGTGCATCCAACACACAGTTCAAGGTCACGCACCTAGACCAGTAGGCTACAAGACAGCTCACATGAACAGGTAGGCGAAACAGCCCTACACAGCCCTGTCGCAGTACACGGATATAATCATACCGTTATTAAATTCTTGAGATACGCGATTCCATATTATATTCCCTTTTAATCAAATTCTAAAAGTATGCTTGTTGACTCCGGTATCACGTTAGTTAAAGACTTCGAAGCTTAAAATGTTTAGGGAGAAATGGAATACTGGTGTGTATTTTTTTCTTTAAAGTACCAAGACCAGCTATATACTGTATGTTTATGTTCCAAAATTAATATCGTTTATGGCCTTCACACGCGTAACAGTATGCTCCTATTCTTTTTATGCTCAGGTACTAAGATTTCCCTTCAGTGGTAAAATTCAATATCTACAACAGGCACAGTAAAGACGTTTACAGTAAGTCTTTCTACGACAGACCAACGGACCACGAGTGCCCCTGTCGGTCAACCAATCATGCACCGCGGTATTTTGCGTTATTGCGCGTCGATGCACGACGCCGTAGCCAATTACCTCCGGTACGTGTCTGTACCGCGCACTTTGAATGGCTGCATCTGTATACTGTATCTTGTTTCTCTTACACATTTATCTAACTGATCCACTGAAAAGGTTTTCATCAATATGAATTAAAAAGTTTTTTTTTCCTCACCCAAAATAAGCTGTATTAATAATAAAAATGTTATAAAAGTAGAAAGAATGAGTGATAGCTTGGAGCAAACTGTTGATATTTATTACATTGTCACTCCTGTTTGTGTTAAAGATGTCAAAGACTTTTGCACAGCAGTGTGTAAGAACACACATCAGGGAGACCCAATGACAAGAGCTAAATAAAGAGAGTAATTTTGCAGTCAGTAGAATGAACTAAAATCTGATGAATCCCTGTTGTTTCTTGTTAACAAAGGGAATATAAATTACTCAGAAAGGAACTGTACATTCTTTGTGCACACACCTGATCGAACATTGACACAAAGTACAGGTTATCGCTACAGGATGACTAAAACTGGTGAGATGCGTAATCAACTTAGGTTTTAGTGCATGACTCCTTTGTTGATTTACTCTTCATTCCTATTTCCACCACTGTGAATCATAATACTATTTTGTCATAGTTTTTTTTTATCTGAGGATGGAGTATAAAGGGGTGATTGACTGAGGTTAAAAATGTCTAGGTTCTCAATTGAAAGATACTGGCTCTCATGGATTTGGGTTTGGTTGGCTCTCATTTCCACTGATACACAAGGTCCAGGGAACTACTTCTCATGTTTGTTAGGGTTTATACGTTTTAAAAGGAGACATTGCTTTTGGAATCAAAAGTTAAATATTAAAAAAATGATCTTCATTCTGAATATATTACTCTTCCTTACAAATGGAAAAAATGGTACAAATTTAAAGAAAGAATTAAGCAATGCACTAATTCATTACATCATATCATTTTTTTCTTGGACTATGGTCAAGTACCACAAGCAAGTCTGTTGCTCAGTGATATTTATACAGCAACTTAATTCTCCCTGTACTAAAATATGACATAAAATCCATTGACGCTCTTGTGTAAGGAAAAATATTTACAAAAGACCAAACATACAACAAAAATATTATGCACTAACTCCATGGAATTTCTAGCATTACTAAGAATAATAGCATTATTATGAATATCAAATCTACAACAAATGGAGATATGTTACAGCACAAAGATGAAAGTCCATACCATACCATCAGTGCCAGATTAAACACCCTAAATTCCACCCCGGCGTCTTTTTTTTAGAGAACTTAAACACCATAGTTGTAGCCACTTAGCTATGAATTAATACAGACCATAACAATGACATTTCAGTGTTCTTTTTAGTGTTTATCGTTGGTTTATTGATTTTTTTATCCAAACAGTTAATAAAATTGTTGATTACTCACACTGGAAAACACTATCTTGCAGTTACAACTTCAAAACATGCACAGGATTTCTCTTCACAAACAGACGTTTTACAATAATCAGATCTGATGAACCTTAACATAAGAGTAGAATTTCAGTTCAAGGTAAATTATTTACTTTCTGTTGTGCAAACATGATTTTGCAGAACCTACTGTACAGTACATGCCTTTTCATGGGAAATTCAAATTCAGACACAACAATGTCTTGCAAACGTATTTACCCCCCTTTCAATAATGACCCTTTTTATTTGATTAAAAAAAATTAACACTGAATGACAAACCAGCATATTGGCAAAAACTACAAGAAGGTTTGTTTAAATCTGAGAAAAGGAGGCATTTTTTTTATAAAGTATTGTGGTAGTTCTCTCTCATTGTAACCTTTCTTATGTCAAGTCCAGGTGTCTGTGTAGTAGAAGTCTCTTTATTTCATATGCATATGGAAGAACAGCTTTCAACCACCAAACCCGAAAATAAGTATTAAGTCTTTTATACAACAAAACAAACAAGTTACTACTACATATTCTGAACGAATGATAAGACAACAACGCATCCCTATATGGGTATTAATCATATCTAAGTTGCAGACTAGACAAAAGTTAGTTCCTTTCATATGTTCTGGGCACACAGCCAGCTTACCTCATTCTGTACATGTCATTTTATCCTACTGACCAAGGACAGGCAGCACATTTATATATTTGGGCACAAAGCCAATTTCAAGCCACTAGACTGCATAGGCAAATCAGGAGCATATTACTGTGAAACAACATATGAAAGAATTAAAATACTTTTAAAAATCCTGAAATTTGTAAGATCATTTTCAGTAAACCAACAAAAATAGTGTTACTTATAAGTTAGGAATAATACTTATAAGTGTTAGGAATAAGGTGAACATGAAACATTTGAATGAGGTAGTTCAGGTGGGTAGCTGCACCAGCATGCATAGGCTGCAAAGGATCAAGTAATAGGTTTATTCCATGCTGAAAAGAGAAGAAAGAAAACACAACTTGTTAAATTTTAATGAGGTTATTTAATTATAATAATTAATAATTAATAATTAATGATTATCATTAATAATTTAGGGGAATGTTTTTTTTGAGAAAACTCAACTGATTCAACTTTTTAAGAACCCTCCCACAATGTGCATAATAATGACTTTGAAAACCTGTTGTAAAGATTTTTATTCTATTCTGTCTGCTGTGTATAAAATTTGTTGGACAATGTTTGACAATGGACAATGTTATCAATGTTTTCATGGAACAGGTTTAAAGATCAAAGATCAAAATCCATTGCATAAAACTATAATTTTTGTGTAATACAAAAAAATAATATTAAATCAAAAACTGAATATGTTTTTAAACAATTATTATGTTTGTATTTTTTCAAATGAACACCTTTTGTTTTGGCTAAACATCACAGTCCACAGTGACGCTTAACATTTTAGCTTATATTAGTACTGTCTCTTTATATAAGACAAGGATTCCAATGTTTAAAGAACTAGCCTACTCTGATATGTTGAAATAACTGAATCTTTTTAATTTTTAAAAATTAAAAGATTCAAGTATTCAAAATCATCAAAGTAACTGACCAAGTTAACTCAATGGACTTCTGCCAAATAAACAGTGAAAAAAAAAGGACACAAGTGCAAACTGCTTCAAAATGCATTTAGAACTGAGGTAGGAGGCAGCAGAAGGAAGAAAGAAAATTATAAACCAGAGGATGTCTTCCAGATCATGTTGTCTGCTTGGTAGATACCAGCCAATTTATCCAAGGGTTTCATCTGGCCTTTTCTTGAAGGAAGCCAAGTTATCAGCATAGAAAATATGTCTGATTTGCTTATTCTTGGATTTCAATGCACTTCTCCATAGTTTCCACTTCTGACATCTGCTTTCAGTGTTGTTTCTGAACCGTATGGAGTGTCTTGTATGATTGCCTTTATCAACGCCTAGGAAGATTTTGAATATTTTAAACAGGTCCCAATGTAGTCTTCAATGTTCAAGAATAAAAAGATTTAATTATATCTTTGACCTGGTTGTTCTTTTCTGGATCACAATTCAATTGTTTTTATGTATCATGGAGAAGTAGGGAAGTAGGTACACAAGTAGGGAGAGAGAGAAGGAAGGGGAGGAAAAATTATCATGGGGGCAGCTGCCAAAGCTACTCTGAGATTCTGAAGGCTTTCTGACTTCAGGAGATCTAAAAAAATGCAGATGGTATGGTGGTAAAAATCTTTTATTAAGCCAAATAAATCAATTGTGAACAGATTCTCAAGAAGCTTACAACAAAGTGGCACAGAAATAATGAAAAGGACTATAGAAAACACAGTAGGCTGTGGTAATGTTAACAAGTGCAAGTTAATAGTCAGAATGGATTGAATCATACAGCTGTGCGGGTTTTGTGAATTTACTGGCATAGTTTTTAGTTGTAACAGTAAACTGGGTGAATTTTCTGTGGCTATTAGGAATCAATTGACAGAACAACAAGGAGTCTTCACAAGGAATCTGTCACGAACGTCCAAAGGGACTAACCGTGGGGAGCAGGAGAGCGGAAAAAGACCCATATGCGTAGCGGCGAGACGGGAAAAAGGCCCGGGCTCATTAGTGCAAATAGTTCAGGAATGCCGTATAGAAACCTATGCCCTCAGGGAGCGGACGTGGGGCGCCCTGGTGCTAGGCGGGTCTCAGGACATCCGAACGTCAATGCTGAGCCAGGACAGAGTGCAAGACCCGGAAATATATAGCCCAAGGGAAAGAGAGGGACAGGAAGGACAGCAGACCGGAAACTAGGGACAGGACAGAGAAGGAGCGCCCTCTGGCTGCAGAGGGCGTGACAGTACCCCCCCCTTCATGGGCGGCTCCCGACGCCCATACAAATAAATAAGCTGCACAGCACTGGGGGGAGGAAAAACCTCATTTAACTGAAAGAAAACCTCCGGGAATCCACGGCTGAGAGCTACCCCTTCCTCCGGGGTATAAACCTTTATTGGGTGGAGGAAGGGGGGGTAGAGAAGAGCTCCGGAGACTAAAAACAAAAAAGTACACAAGCACAAACACAACAGACAAAAACCTGGGAAAGACCAGGGAGACAAACCACACAAAAAAAATAGGAACCAAAAACAGGTAGGAACCAAAGTTCCGAGACACAGAGAGCAGGGGGGACCAAAAAGGAGGGGAAACCAGGAAGAAAAAAATCAAAACAAAAAGGCAAAAAACAAGAAAAAAAACACAAAAACCCCGGGGAAAAATACCGCAGACTGGGCAAATGGCACGTTCACATTCTAACGCTGATATCGGAGTGGACAACCTGAGGAAAGCCAGACCGAAGTCCGCTCACAGACACAGATGCCCGGAGTGATATCCAGCGAAAAGAATGGAGGAACGGCAAATGGGCACGTTCACATACTAACGCTGATATCGGAGTGGACAACCTGAGGAAAGCCAGACCGAAGCCTGCTCACAGACACAGATGCCCGGAGTGATATCCAGCGAAAGGCATGGAGGAACGGCAGAAAGCTTACCATTCTATCACTGATATCGGAGAGAGCAAGACCAGGAAGAGCCAGGCACGAAAACCCGCTCCAGACACAGAAGCTCGGAGTGATATCCAGTAATGAGAATAGGCAAGCCAGCTCAACATTCAATCACTGATATCGGAGTGATCTACCCGAGGAAAGCCAGGTACAGGACCCGCTCACAGGCACGGAAGATCGGAGTGATATCCAGTGATTAGAATAGAGGAACTGAAAAAAAAAAAACAGCCCAGAGAAAAAAAAAAGAAAAAAAAACTGCGGCAAGACAAAAAAAAAACGCCGCTCGCGGGGTCCGTAGGTGGCTCAGCATTCTGTCACGAACGTCCAAAGGGACTAACCGTGGGGAGCAGGAGAGCGGAAAAAGACCCATATGCGTAGCGGCGAGACGGGAAAAAGGCCCGGGCTCATTAGTGCAAATAGTTCAGGAATGCCGTATAGAAACCTATGCCCTCAGGGAGCGGACGTGGTGCGCCCTGGTGCTAGGCGGGTCTCAGGACATCCGAACGTCAATGCTGAGCCAGAACAGAGTGCAAGACCCGGAAATATATAGCCCAAGGGAAAGAGAGGGACAGGAAGGACAGCAGACCGGAAACTAGGGACAGGACAGAGAAGGAGCGCCCTCTGGCTGCAGAGGGCGTGACAGAATCACAACACAAGGAATATATTTATTGATACTTAAAACAATGTATACATAAAAACATTCTAAATATCAAGCTTATAGTGAGTATACAGACAAGATACATAAAACCAAAGATACTACGTTTAATATACTGTTAGTTACATTAACTTCCTAATCTCATTCCTTCCAGTCTCAGTAACAGAATCAACATTCAGGCATTCTTAAGTAACTACAGCTACCTACATTAATTGATATTAATGTTTTAATATAACAATTTTATTCTTGAGAGGGTGAATATTGACTAATTGTCATAAACAACCTTGGATTTGTAACTCCCGCGCAGAAGAATGTGAGGACAGCTTACTGAGTCTGTAACAGCACTGACAAATCCTTGCAATCAGTGCCACTCCAGTCCAAGCAGCTTGAGGCATTGAGGAGAGAGAGAGATGCTGTTGTAGCCTCACACTGATAGTTGATTCTTTCAAATGATTTACCCGGGATAGAGCTGAGCTGAACTGGGACAAAGTCTATGCACAGGATGGTGACTACTCAGTCATGGTGAGTCACACAAAAAGGGAAGAAAATTGATTTGCTCATGGCTTGGCAGTTACTGCTGAACAATATTATATTCAGGCATGGCGACGAAAAGTCAAATCTTATTGCTCGGGTGATCAAGCAGATGCAGCTTGGTAGCTAGCTGGTCGCGAGTTCCTGCTGGAGTCTAGACCTCGAACAAAATTCTGTCTTTACGTATAGGCTCACGCTCGAACTCGGTGCTTTGGAAAAAAGTTTAAGTCCCACTGTTTGACAACAAGTAAATAGGATGGACATCTGGGATGCTCATGCATAGTTTACCTTGAGCTGTTTAATTAAACTTTTAATGGAATTATAACAGAATTATAATACAAATTTGGGAGGAGGGTTAGACCCTGAATTCACAACCTTCCACTCGCCTACCTATATAAATTTCACACACGAAACTCCCCATAGCAAATCTTTCTCATATGGTGCACGTTTTCTCAGCTCATCACAGGCAGACATGTCTTGCACTCGGTGTTGCCAGGACCTTATCTTGATTGTGTTCAACCAGGACCTCTTGCCTCATCCGCCTCAAAGCTCCACACAAAATAAAAGGTTCTGCACCCACCATACCATCTGCATTTTTATTTTAGATCTCCTAAAGTTAGAAAGCCTTCAGAATCTCAGAGCAGCTGTAGCAGCTGCCCCCACGGTAGTTATTCCTCCCCTTCCTTCTTTCTCCTCCTATTTGTGTGCTCCATTCTCCTCCTTCCCCTCTTCTTTCTTCAGGTCTAGTTGAACTTACAACCCATTGCACCTATGGCCTCAACCTGTATATTTTATTTTGTCTCCTCCCCTCTCCCCAGTTCTTCTTTTTGCTGTCTACTGCAGGTGTCCAGGAGCTGGGTCTTGGCAGATATAGTGATGTTTCATACTGATGAACCCCATCTCTTTAGGCTGGTATTCAACTGGTTGTCAGCCATTGACTCTTCCCTCTCTAATAGTCCTCCGTTTGGGGGATCCAGTTTGAAATTTGTTTGTATCTAGCTAAATTCACCCTTCTTCTGTTCTGTGAACAGTCCAGGACACTGCTATACTAATTTCTCTGTGAGCATTTAGATGACCTTCCTTTTCTAACGTTTTATGTAGACTGCTGCTTTCTCTTTACACATCTCCCAAGTGTTTACACACTTGTTATCCATTCCGGTCTTCTCTATTTAAGCTTCTATCTGTGCTAATTGAGCCTCCTCCAGTACTGTCACCCTTGTGTGACATCTTAGTAACACAGCTCATCTCATTCTAGGAGAACAAAATGTGCTTTTTAAAAACCTTTTCAAAATGGATTTTTGAAGGGATATCATGTCTAATGAGTACTAATTACAATCTTAAAGATACTCAAAGGCTCCACGGCCAAAACGTTGTGTTTTCTCTCTTCTTTTTTTCAGCATGGAATAAACCTATTACTTGTTCCTTTGCAGTATAAAATAAATAAAATAAGCCATGTTCTTGATAACTGGCGATTTTAATCACGTTTCGCTCTCCTCTACCCTGCCTAATTTTAGTCAGTTTGTTAAATGCCCTACTAGAGATAACAAGACTTTGGACTTGCTGTATGCTAATGTCAAGAATGCCTACAGCTCCACATCACTCCCCCCCTTGGCAGATCTGACCAAAACCTTGTTCACCTCCTATCTCTGTACAAGCCTCTTGTACTACAGCAACCAGTAACCACCAGGACAGTGAAGAGATGGTCAGCTGAGGCTAATGATGCACTGATGGACTGTTTTGAAACAACAGACTGGGAGATACTCTGTGAGCCTTATGGAGCTGACATTGATGGTCTTACCCACTGCATCACTGACTACATAAACTTCTGTGTTGACAGTGCAGTGCCCACCAGGAAAGTGCGCTGCTTCTCCAATAATAAACCCTGGGTCACCAGTGATCTGAAGGCGATCCTAAATAGGAAAAAGAGGGCTTTCCAGGCAGGTGACAAGGAGGAGCTGAAGCGAACACAGAAAGAGCTGAAGGTGAGAGTTAGGGAGAGCAAGGTCGCAGCACAGGACGCCGTTCTCTTCGTTCGTCTGCCTGCGGAGTCTCTATCCCTGCCTTTCGGCGCACGTCTGTAAGTCCATCACGTACCGGCGCCGATCTAAAAAATCTCCTATCACTACCGCACCTGGACCGCACTCCGCTTCCCCCCGCATCCCCGAGACTGGCCAGATCAGCGCTACTAAACACCCGCTCCGAACAGCAAAGGCTCTTCTTTTATGTGACATTATCAAAGAAAAACAACTGGACCTTCTGTGCTTAACCGAAACATGGCACAAACAAAACGATGGACTCCTGTTCAACCAACTAGTTCCTCCTGGATATGGTTTCTTTGACCTTCCGCGTCTTTCAGGCAGAGGCGGGGGCATCATTGTTATTTACAACCTTTTTTACAGTCTAAGTCCTATAGCTATACCTCCTCCCTCTTCTTTTGAGTGTCTTGTTTTAAATGTTTCTATCCCCCAATCTACTATTATTGCCACAGTTTACAGACCACCCAAACCCAGTGGAGTCTTCTTAGGTGAGTTTGGTGATTTTCTCTCATTCTTATCCCTTAAATTTAAAAGGATCCTTATTCTAGGGGACTTTAATATACACATTGATTCAACCTCTTCCAGTCTGGCTAAAGACTTCCTTTCTCTTTTGGGATGCTTTGACCTTGCTCAGTTTGTTTGTACCCCTACACATAACAAAGGACACACCTTAGATCTAATTATTGCAAATGACTCCTTTGTCTCCCACTGCTCCCCCCTTGATCTAGGCCTCTCTGACCACTTAGCCATTCTCTTCAATCTGGAATTACCTGTTTCTAACACTTCCCCCTCACGCTCTGTAAATTTCCGCAACTGGCGATCAATTGATCACCCAAGGTTTGCAAATTCTGTTCTGTCCTCCTTATCCTGTTTCTCTTCCTCTGACCCTCTAGAGGACAAAATACAGTTACTTGACAATGCTCTTTTATCTACCCTCGACACCTTTGCTCCTTTAAAAACTCGAACCATCTCCTTCTCTCCTTCTACTTCTCTACTTCTCTCACATCATTGAAAATCACCAAAACAATCCCAGACATCTTTTCTCCACCATCAACAGACTGCTCAAGCCAAACTGCCCCACCACATTACCTGCCTCATCACAACTTTGCAACACATTCTTAGATTTCTTTAGTTCTAAGATTGACAACATCCGGCATCACATTCTCTCCACTACGGATATAATTTCCACACCTCCTCCCTCCTCATCCAACTTCTCTGGTTCCCGTCTCTCCAGCTTCTCTCTTCTTGACTCAGCATCCCTAAACAAACTAGTTACGCGCATGAAACCCACCACATCTATTTTAGATCCCATTCCCACCACTTTATTCCAGTCCTGTTCCTCTTCTCTCTGTCCCATTGTCCTCAATATAATACATGAATCCTTGAGCACCGGCATTGTACCAACGGTCCTCAAAACTGCTGCTATTACCCCAGTGCCAAAGAAGCCTAACATGGCTCTCGACAATCTTAACAACTTTCGCCCCATCTCCAACTTACCCTTTCTCTCTAAAATTTTAGAACGTGCTGTCACACTTCAGTTACATAACCACCTCATGACAAACAACCTTTTCGAACCCCTCCAATCTGGCTTCCGTCAACTTCACAGCACAGAAACAGCCCTAGTCAAAGTCACCAACGATCTCCTAATAGCTTCTGATTCTGGTTCTCTTTCCATACTCATCCTTCTTGATCTCAGTGCTGCCTTTGACACTGTTGACCATAACATCTTGCTTTCTCGTCTCGAGACTGTGTTTGGAGTCTCTGACACTGCCCTCAAATGGTTTAAGTCTTACCTCACTGATCGCTGTCACTTTGTCTCTCTCAATGGGTACAGGTCTGAAATTGGTCTTGTCAAGTCTGGTGTCCCTCAGGGCTCAATACTGGGCCCCTTGCTCTTCAGCATTTACATGTTCCCACTTGGTCAGCTTTTAAGATCACATGGCCTCAGCTTTCATTTTTACGCTGACGATACTCAAATATACATCCATACCAAACCCGACACTGATGTGGCTGTCTCTATTCTATCTTATTGCATCTCTGACATAAAAATTTGGATGACTCAAAACTTCCTTCATCTTAACTGTGACAAGACTGAAGTCATGCTTATTGGTACCCCCCATCAACTTCGTAAAGCCAGTCCTGTAACCCTGTCTGTAGATGGCTCTGTACTTGAGCTCCAATCAAAATTGAAAAACCTTGGGGTTATATTCGATTCTGGCTTAACATTCGACCCACATGTACAGCATACTGTCAAAACATCTTTTTTTCACCTTAGAAATATCGCAAGACTACGCCCTATGCTATCATTAACTGTGGCTGAAAAGCTGATCAACATATTTGTATTCTCTCGAATTGACTACTGCAATGCTCTGCTCCCTGGGGTATCTAAATCTACTCTGAACAAGCTGCAGTATGTCCAAAATTCAGCAGCCAGAATCCTGACCAGGTCTAGTACAAGTGTTCACATTACTCCTATCCTGGAGTCCTTGCACTGGCTTCCGGTCAAATTCCGCGTAGACTTTAAAATCCTCATGCTCACCTACAAGGCTTTACATGGCTTGGCACCTCAATACCTGTCTGAACTTTTATCGCCCTACTCCCCACCTCGCAACCTCCGCTCTTCAAATTCTGCCCTCCTTACTGTCCCCCAAGCCCGTCTACATTGTATGGGTGACAGGGCCTTCTCCTGCTATGCCCCCAAGCTCTGGAACTCTTAGCCCAAGGATATTAGAGAGTCACCTTCTCTAAACTCCTTAAAATCCAGACTCAAAACCCTCCTTTTCAGAAAAGCCTTTACTTAACTGTTTCCATTCTTCACCCCTCTGCTCTTCTTAATACCATCTTCCACGGTCTCCTCTATTGTTATTGTTGTATTGTTGTAATTATAATTGTGTCCTGTCTTGTGAAATTTTCTTATTTATTGTTGTAGTCTTCTTATTTATTGTTATTGTCATCCTGTAAAGCGCTTTGAGAAGCCACCTTTAAAGGCGCTATATAAAATAAAGTTTATTATTATTATTATTAAGGTGGCTTATGGGAGGAAAATGGAGGACAGGCTGAGGGAGAGCAATGTGAGAGAAGTGTGGAATGGCATGAGGAAGATCTCCGGATACAAGTTGTCCGGCGGCCAACAGAGTGAGGGAGGCCTGGAGAGGGCCAATGAGATGAATCTTTTCTTCAACAGATTCGATACAGGGTCCACTGTCCATTCACCTCACAGGCCTTCACCCCAGACACCCTCTTCGTGTCCTCAGTCACCCCATCATGTGATCCCTCCTACTCCTACTCCATCGTCCCCTGCCCTCCTTGGCCTATCCATCACAGCTGACCAGGTCAGAAGGGAGTTGAGGAGACTCCATGCAGGGAAGGCAGCGGGTCCTGACGGTGTCAGCTCCAGGGTGCTAAAGATCTGTTCGGACCAACTGGGTTCAGTGCTGCAGTACATCTTCAACCTCAGCCTGAGATTAGAAAAGGTTCTGATGCTCTGGAAGACGTCTTGCCTGGTGCCAGTACCCAAAAAGGGGCACCCTAAAGTCTTGAATGACTACAGGCCAGTGGCACTTACATCACACCTAATGAAAACTCTGGAAAGGCTTGTACTGGACCACCTCAGAACCCTGGTGAGTACAGCACTGGACCCCCTGCAGTTCACCTACTGGTCACACCTGGGAGTGGAGGATGCAGTCATCTATCTGCTACACAGAGCTAACTCTCACCTGGAGAAGACGGGGAGCATTGTGAGAGTTATGTTCTTTGACTTCTCCAGTGCCTTTAACACCATCCATCCACCTTTACTGAGAGATAAGCTAAGGGCGGCGCAGGTGGACACTCCCCTGCTGTCCTGAATTATAGACTATCTGACCTGCAGGCCACAGTATGTACGGCTACAGAGCTGTGTGTCCGAACAGATTGTTAGCAGTACTCGGGCTCCACAGGGGACTGTCCTTGCTCCATTCCTGTTCATCTTTTACACCTCTGACTTCAGGTACAACTCTGAGACATGTCATCTGCAGAAGTTTTCGGATGACTCTGCAATTGTGGGGTGTATTAGAGAGGGGAGGGAGGAGGAATATAGGAGCTTGATTACCAATTTTGTGGAGTGGTGTCATCTTAACCATCTCCAGCTTAACACCAGCAAGACCAAAGAAATGATCTTTGACTTTCGAAGGAATAAGTCTCAGCTGAACCCTGTTTCCAGGGTGAGGACATAGAGGGCGTACATTCCTACAAGTACTTAGGGGTACACCTGGATGATAAGCTGGAGTGGTCTGGTAACACTGATGCCCTGTACAAGAAAGGTCAGAGCCAATTTAGGAGACTCAGGTCCTTTGGTGTGTGTGGAACACTGCTACACAGTGGTGGCGGCGGCCATCTTCTACGCTGTGGTGTGCTGGGGCAGCAGCATCATGACAAAAGATGCAAATAGGCTCAATAAACTCATCAAGAAGGCTGGCACTGTGCTGGGGATGTGCCTTGACCCCATGGAGGTGGTGGCTGAGAGGAGAATGCTGACCAAGCTCACAGCCATCATGAACAACACCTCTCATCCGCTTCATGGGACTATTACTGGGCAGCGGAGCACATTTAGCAATAGACTGCTCCAGCTACGGTGTTCAAGGGAACATTTCCGCAGGTCTTTCCTCCCGGCAGCTGTCAGGGTGTATAATGCTGCCCTAGGCTAGGACAGTCCCTCATTTGCTCCTCTATGGACAGCATGTTTACTCCATTATACTTTTTGGACAATCAGTCTGTATAAACCTATGCACATTTTGCACAGATTTTATTGTTTTTACAGTGACTATGATCAGCGCATTTTGCACACACCTATGTATTTATTTATTTTTATTTATTTTGTTTGTCTTTTGTTTTATAACTATTCTGATGTCAGTTTTGGTTGTCTTGGGCTGGACTGCTGTAACACATCAATATCCCTACGGGATTAATAAAGTATTATCTATCTAAATACTGTATTAAATTAGAGCAGCTATTATTGATTAAATTGAGAATGGGCTATTGCTATAATGAAACTGACAAATTAAATATATGATGCTAAAACTTTGAATAAGAAAATCAGGTTCTGACTTCTCCTTGCCCTACATGCAACTTTTAAAATTAATGATTACAACCTTCCCACCTTTGTCAGGGAATACCAGGCATAACAAGCAAGCGAACATGGTTTATATACTCCTGGAACAATAAGACGCAATAAACAAAAACAAATCCTTTAAAATAAAAACCAAGCATATATTTGAATTTATTAGTTGACAAATACATAATTTCAACTAATACTATTTAGTAATGCTGAATAATGTTAAGTACTTAGTGTAGGCCCAGACTTACACAGAGGCACTTAACAAAATGTAACTCTTCAACTGAGGCATAAATACCACAGAGGAAAATAATTGTCCATATAGAAAGTGCATCAAAATCCAAGAAAGAGTTCTTTATCCTGGTGGATACCACATAAAAGAAAGTAGATATTTCCATAGGTGCAAGACCAGAGGTCATTTCCTAAATTACAAGATTGGTCTCTTTGGTGCTCATGGTACTGACAAGGTAAGTGTCTATAGACTTGCCTGGAAATGTGAGTCTACTCATTTTGCAGTTTCTTCTGTCTGGCCAGAGAATCTGACAGACAGTGTGTGTCTAACTTCTGCTGTGTGATCTAACTGAACTACTGACTCAGAAGTACATTGAAGTCCTGTTTAAACATCTATGCATTTTAGACATTTTGGGAAAATTAATGAAATTGAAAATGATTTGTAGCAGTGCTTGGAGAATGGAGTGCATGGAGGCTTTCTTTTATTTTATGTGTTTTAATTTTGATAGAATAATTAGTTTAATTATATTGGAAATATGTCAGGTTTTCTTTTCGATCATTTTTCTTAAGATGAAACCATCTAATTTGATTAAGCTGAGGAATGATTCAGGCATGTATATTGATGATATAGCCTTAGGTATTCAGGTCTACTGAAAAAATATAAAGCAGCAAACCAGAATTCAGAAGGTTTTCTAAGTCTCATTAACTACTTAACTATCTCTGCATCTATACAGATCCAGCCATTCAAAATGAGTGAGGTACGCTGCGTTAAAATGCGGTGGACGTAGCGCAATAAAATGAATCCTATTGCATTTTTATTGAAATAGGATAATAGTATCCAGAAGCACTTTGTAAAACCAGTGGAGCTAATAAAGCTTAACGTCTCATGTACAGCATTTGAGCTGTCGCCAGAAAACGCTCGGTTTCGAATTTCAGTCACTGCTTAGGGACAATCTTTTTCCAATTAAAAATTTAAGTTGTATACTCTTTAGACTTTTAATAATTTTAAACTGTATTACAGCATGTTAATCATTAAACATTAAAAAGTTAGTATATTTTATAAAAGCAAGATTGCTCAGCTGGACAAAAGTACACAACTTTCCACCTTCATCACAAAAAATTTAATTATGCATTAATATTTTATGCATCAAAATCTTTAACTTGGTAACTTATAGTGGGTTCTGGTTTTAACATGCTTGTTCTAACATTATTAAGCTTATATTGTGTACTTCATAAGAAGTTATGTTTTATCCTTTTCTAAGAATACATAGTTAGAACACCACTTGCTGTTATTGTAAAAAGATACTGTAAATGTTGTAGTGATTTAACCACTTGATAGTTATATTAATATGGACTCATGTAACTAAGCAGCTAAAGTATCACAAGTGGACGGTTTGGAAACACTTTTTCTTTAAAAAAAAACTTCTATTGTTCTTGTAGTGGTAATGAGCACTGTAATGTAGCAAGCTGCACCCAGGCGGTTCAAAGCATGATTGGAGCATTACTTTCGGTTTGTTTCCCTATTAGCCTAATGCATAAAAATAGTCAACTCACATCCGAATTGAGAAAATCTATATTTTGTCTTAATCCAAATGTCAGCAGCCAGTAATCAGCCAACAATTTAACTTTGAATTAAAAAAAAAGTATAAACTGTATTATATACTACACCACCTGGAATTGAACCTGGTGTGTCAGCGCCATTCAACAGGGAGCCGGATTGCTGAATTATTACATGATGATTTTGTTTAAGGATTTCTTCAAAGAAATCTTTAAATTTAACTAGGAAGGGGGGAAGTATTATTTTTTACAATCGCCAGTAATCTGAGAACAACTAATCAACACGATGGGCAAATGATTTTTTTATTTTTAAACACGAACTCAAGAATAAGATACAATGACGTGTTTCTGCCTAACTCAAACATTACATGACTTTAAAAGCTGTAAAAAATGGTTTAGATAGTTTAAAAAAACACTTTTATATGTGACAAACTGGTCATATTTCTTCCTTGTGATCAGCTTAGAATCTTTGTGTATGCTATAAGATTTTTACTTTTTAATTAAACGTTTTAAAATACTTGAATTTCATAAAAGTTGTACTGATATGGAGTTGTGTAATTAAGCAGCTAAAATATCATAATATCATAATTGGAAACATTTGACATTCGGTTTTTAAAAGAAATATTATTGTCCTTATAGTGGTATTAGGCAACGGACTGACATGTAGTGTGCTGCACCCAGGTGGTTCAAAACCCAATCAGAGAATACATTTGTTTGTTACATAGCTGAATATATAAAAATAGTCTACTATTATAGCTTGATGTTGGTTACAGTGTGAGAGTGTGTATCTGGATGAATTATTTTAAGTGATGGTTTCGGGATTTAGGATTTCTTCACGGAATTCTTTAAGTTAAAGGAGGGAAAGGGGTTATACTTACACGTTGTGTATCACCTCTTCTTATATTTGTAAAAACATTCCAATTTAAATGCAATATGGAATATATGATTAATAATACTGGAACACTTTTGGGTTATTGAGCTTGTGCCCTCGCTGCTCCTGTCCCAGTTCATCCTTCACCACATGGGCTAGAACCAAGGTCTCCTGCGTTGCTCAACAGAGGTTTGCCGGCTGAGTTGCAGAAGACCTTCAGCCTATGCAGCCAACATCCATGTTATGTGCAGAGGAGTAGAGGGCTGTACTGTCACCATGCTGCAACCAGCTTGTACCATCTGTATGTCTGCCGTTCATTACAATATTAATAATGATTTACCGTGGACAAGTTGTAAACTGAAGAGTTAGGAATTAAACCTTTGCAGTGATCCTTTAGGCTATATTTTTAACATAGCCAGATGAGTAAAAATATATTGGATTAATAACTGGAGTAAGAAAAGATATTTCACACATACTTGAAACCATACAACTTTGGAACAGAGGGAGGCAAGACCTGGCTGGGAGGGGAGGCATTATTTTGATTTTTCTGCGCAAACTGTATTTGCTGCAATACTATAATGAGTCCCTGAGGCATATCGTTCAAATTTCAGAATGATAAAAAATAAACCTTTGTTGATTTTGCATGAGAGACAAAAGGTACCTTTTGAGAAGTAGTGTACTGCTTGCAAAGTAGCTGATTTTGACAAACAGCTAATTTTGCTTGAGGAATTTAAAATTTGTTTATACTGTAGCTTTATTTAATTGAGCAGAAAATCACCTTGCTCTTACAAGCGGCTCTGTTAAGCAGCGTTTGTGTGAACACACCACACCCTTTTGAATGTGTTTGAATCAACTTTGTCTGTCCAGGGGGGTTGGGCAGTGATGGAGAGTGAAATAATTAAACGACCGCCGGCACTTTTCCTTCCCCCCTGGTACGAGGTGATAATGTGGAAAACAGGATTTTTATTTTACTTGGAGTGTGAACATTACTTGGAGACATTGTGACGCGCGATGATGCAAAATACCGCGGTACGTGATTGGTTGACCGACAGGGGCACTTGTGGTCCATTGGTCTGTCGTAGAAAGACTTACTGTAAACGTCTTTACTGTGCCCGTTGTAGATATTGAATTTTACCACTGAAGGGAAATCTTAGTAGCTGAGCATAAAAAGAATAGGAGCATACTGTAACGCGTGTGAAGGCCATAAACGATATTAATTTTGGAACATAAACATACAGTATATAGCTGGTCTTGGTACTTTAAAGAAAAAAATACACACCAGTATTCCATTTCTCCCTAAACATTGTAAGCTTCGAAGTCTTTAACGTGATACCGGAGTCAACAAGCATACTTTTAGAATTTGATTAAAAGGGAATATAATATGGAATCGCGTATCTCAAGAATTTAATAACGGTATGATTATATCCGTGTACTGCGGCAGGGCTGTGTAGGGCTGTTTCGCCTGCCTGTTCATGCGAGCTGTCTTGTAGCCTACTGGTCTAGGTGCGTGACTACCAACTGACAGGTTGTGTGTTTGAATCCAGCTGGTGCTGGACTTTTCATTTTTATTTACTTATTTTTTAATCGCGTAACATAAACATATTACCGTATGCAAACTGTACTGTATACAGTATGTATATGTATATTTAATGTCTTAACTGTGCCCGTTTAATTGAATTTTAAAAAATGATTTAACACGAACATTAAGCTGTTTACATCTTCCGCCTGAGAACAGTCACCCGTTGCTACCCAACGCAGAAACACAGCCACTAACTAGCAAAGAGAGGACATTAGCTACCCAATATGATAAAGAAATAAATGATTATTTTGTTTATTTCTTTTGCACATTTATTTGAACATTTCCATCGATTGTACAAGCACTTGGAAACTGTCCAATCCCTAGTTCATCAGGCATTTTACCGGTCTGGCGCCGGTCTGTGTCTTCCAGGATATTATGCCAGCGAACTCTTGTTTTTATGTCCACTATAACAGACAATCTCCTTTGCTTTTAACCGAGCGTTTAATAATTTCCTAAAATGAAAATGATTTACTTTATTTCCCTCACGGGATCAATAAAAGTATCTATCATCTGTCTAAACTATGGGACAGAATTCTGGGGTCTCCCCATACCAGAGATTATGGTAGGGCTTCAGAATGGTGATTGGCTGACACCATCTGACACCCCTCTGATTGGAGAAAAAAGACGTGCTGGTTTGCTATACATACTGTACCAGGAAGAGGATTTCTTTCTATTCAAAACGTGTATTTTAAAAGTTTAAGAAGTAAAAACCTTACAGCGTACACAGATTTCTAAACTGATCAGGATCGTTATCTTTGTCTTATGCATAATAATGTTCACCGCTCTGTCCAGCAAATTAATAATAAACTTTATTTTATATAGCGTTTTAAACGAATAAGTAATTAGATTGCTCATAAACCTAATCACTTGCTTTTTCTTTTTATTTAGGCTCAGATTTCAACTATAGATCGTATTATTAATAACCATAATAACAACCAACCAACAAAAACAACCATATAAACATAATACCAACCAAAAACATAGATAACAACCACAATACAAAATCAAATAATCAAACCATTTTACTCTCGCAAAGTCCTCCAATTATCATAATCCCGCCCCTTATGCAAAACCAAACCCTCCTCCCATCCCAGTTTATCCTGTTTATCATAAACAAAATCCACCTCAATTTTCAACATAAAGCATTACACAAAATCAATACCACAACACTCCATACTCAACAACGATAATTCACAAACAGCCAGAACATGTAACTACACATTCCCAAACATACCTAATTTCCATAGCCCCGCCCCTTATGCAAAACCAACATCCCTCCCCTGTTCTCTCTCTCCCCTGGCGGTTGTAATTGTTTTTATTTTCAAATAAATTTTAGCAAAGTCATGTATTTTAAAAATCTTAAGATTTTTATATTTATGTCTGGTTTCATTAGTGACAAAGGCTAAACTTTCTTGGAAAAATGTCTTTTATGTAAACCATGTTTGCTATTAATTCATTCAGGGCTAAAATATGTTCATTGTCTTCTAATGAAAGAAGGGTTCCTTTCGCCGTAGTCGGGAGCCTAGCCTTTAACTAGTAAGTACTGTACTTACTGGGTTTTTGAGGGGGGGGAGGTGTCTTTCGCTGGAAATCTCGCCTCCTACTTTGAAAATACCCGTGAAACCGGTTCAATTCATCACAGCCAGCACTCCTGCAGAGAGGGGGGTTGTACTTGCAGTGTATACAGTACACGCGTTATGCTCTTCGTTAATGTCTGTGAAGTTTTATTTAATCTCTGAGCCATACTGATTCTTCTGGAAGCCAGTTTCCGCCAGGGAGTAAAAAAAAGAACACACTATGGTATTCTCTCCAATGCAGTGCAATTAAAAACATACCTCTGATGCTGCTCCTAAATGAATATCGTTTATGACCATCAGAAGCTTAATGCTCCTTTTCTTTTTTCCAGTGGATTGAACAGGGAGAGGCATTTCATGATGTACTTTTCACTGATGAAACAACAGTGGCTCTGGAACAGTTTTCAACCAAGTCGTTTTATAAAAAGGGGAGATATGTACACGTTATTGAAGCTAAAAGTTTAGCCTTTGTCACTAATGTAACCACTAAATAAAGACATATAGAAATCCCTACGTTACAGACTGTATATGGCTGGTATTGGTAGTTTAAAGAAAAAATACACACCAGTATTCCACTTTCTCCCTAAAAATTTTAAGTATCAGAGTCTTACATGTGGTTATTTCGGAAACGTTTGTACGTGCTCCTTCTGACCATGTTACTGTTTACTGTTACTGACCATATTAAGTTTAAGTGCCTTTGGGCACTTTTCCTGTCCGTGGGGGGTGGACCGTCTTTCATTAGAAGGTTAGTCTGTTCTACTCTGAGAATGTAGAGGTGGTGGAAAGTACCCGCGGTCATTTAATTAGTATTAAAATTCACACTGATTCCCTTGCGAAGATACGGACATAGGAATATTCGTGCGTGGTCAATAAATGGCATAAAAACGACAAAGTGAAGGCTGTGAAAACATTCACAATGTACTTTATACACAAAGCAAATATACCACCCCCCCTCTCTCAATTCAATTCAAGCTGCTTTATTAGCATGACAGATGGGTACAATCAGTGTTGGGTATTTACTTTGCTCTGAGATGCCACTTTTAAAGGTGATATATAAAATCAAGGCTTTAACTTGCTTTAACTCCGCAAGTCTGAGTTCTTGTGTCTGTCCTATCCGAACCCGAAAGTATTACAATATGTATCTTTATAGCAGGTGGTGTACAGCTTTTTAGTATAGATTACACTTTTCCAAAATGTATTTAAAAAATAAAAACGATTACAATCTAATCTTTCCACGTTTGATCCCAAAATAAATCTAAACGGGGAGAAAGCTATGCTGAAAGTTTATTAAGATACTTAGAAGACAAAGATATCAATTTATGTTGCATTTGTCTGATTGTGAATAAAAAAACACATATATTTAAACCTGCATTTGCGATTTAAATCAAAACGTTATTTAAATCAATATAAATGTTTATATTGTAACGCCTAGGTGACTATTCATTGTTATTAAAATGACTTAAATTCGATCATGTTGTGATATTTAGAAATATAAATTTGTTTGGTGCGAGTGAGGTTTTATTTAATCTCTGACTCAGTGATGGCCTGGCATGGTGAGGTGCGCTGGCAGCTATGTGGTGTTACGCAGTGGTGGCCTGGCACGGTGAGATGCACTTGCAGCTATGTGACGCAGTGGTGGCCTGGCACGGTGAGGTGCGCTGGCAGCTGTATGATGCAGTGGTGGTCGTGTATGTAGAGGTGCACTGGCAGCTGTGTGTTGTGATGCAGTGGTGGCCTGGCACGGTGAGGTGCGCTGGCAGCTGTGTGATGCAGTGGTGGCCTGGCACAGTGAGGTGCGCTGACAGCTGTGTGGTGTGGTGCAGTTGTGGCCTGGCACGGTGAAGTGCGCTGGCAGCTGTGTGATGCAGTGGTGGCCGGGCACGGTGAGGTGCGCTGGCAGGTGGGTGATGCAGTGGTGGCCTGGCACCGTGAGGTGCGCTGGCAGCTGTGTGGTGTGACGCAGTGGTGGCCTGGCACGGTGAGGTGCACTTGCAGCTATGTGACGTAGTGGTGGCCTGGCACGGTGAGGTGCGCTGGCAGCTGTGTGATGCAGTGGTGGTCGGGTATGTAGAGGTGCACTGGCAGCTGTGTGTTGTGACGCAGTGGTGGCCTGGCATGGTGAGGTGCGGTGGCAGCTGTGTGATGCAGTGGTGGCCTGGCACGGTGAGGTGCGCTGACAACTGTGTGGTGTGGCGCAGTTGTGGCCTGGCACGGTGAAGTGCGCTGGCAGCTGTGTGATGCAGTGGTGGCCGGGCACGGTGAGGTGCGCTGGCAGGTGGGTGATGCAGTGGTGGCCTGGCACCGTGAGGTGCGCTGGCAGCTGTGTGGTGTGATGCAGTGGTGACCTGGCACGGTGAAGTGCGCTGGCAGCTGTGTGGTGTGACGCAGTGGTGGCCTGGCACGGTGAGGTGCGCTGGCAGCTGTGTGATGCAGTGGTGGTCGGGTATGTAGAGGTGCACTGGCAGCTGTGTGTTGTGACGCAGTGGTGGCCTGGCACGGTGAGGTGCGCTGGCATATAATGAATATATTCATGTGCATCCAACACACAGTTCAAAGCTAGCAACTACACAAAATATAAAATATGAGCTCTACTTGCCACTTACAATACCAACAGTACCAGCTAACTTTAGTAGTGACATTTTCATGGATCTTTTTAACAATAAAATTTTCAGCATGGTGAAACATGGTGAACATTTCCACCACTGCGTCACACCACACAGCTGCCAGCGCACCTCACCGTGCCAGGCCACCACTGCATCACACAGCTGCCAGCGCACCTCACCATGCCAGGCCACCACAGCGTCACACCACACAGCTGCCAGTGCACCTCTACATACCCGACCACCACTGCATCACACAGCTGCCAGCGCACCTCACCGTGCCATGCCACCAGCTGCGTCAAACCACACAGCTGCCAGCGCAACTCACTGTGCCCGGCCACCACTGCATCACACAGCTGCCAGCGCACCTCACCGTGCCAGGCCACCACAGCGTTACACCACACAGCTGCCAGCGCACTTCACCGTGCCAGGCCACCACTGCGTCACACCACACAGCTGTCAGCGCACCTCACCGTGCCAGGCCACCACTGCATCATACAGCTGCCAGGGCACCTCACCATGTCAGGCCACCACTGCGTCACACATATTTCAGCGCCATATATTTCATGGATATTATGGAATATAATGGATGGATATCTTAGTTATCTTTCTAGTTCACAGGTTTGCATGCATTATTTAATTTTGAAAGCCACTGAGACATCAGGTACTACTGTTGTATTTATGAAAAAGAAACAAAACAAAAAACATACTAACAACTTTGCCATCCTACTCCTTAGTTAATACATTTTATTATTCATAAACAGTTAACATTGTTAGCAAAATATTTTGAATTATATTTAACCCTATTTTTTCTTTAGTTTTGTATTTAACTTATTATATGATAGTCAGACTTAATGTATATTTGAACAATGAAAATATATTTTTACAAGATTTTACATTAAGCACTTAAAATTAATATGGTTAATAATAGTAAACTGTAACATGCTGTAACAAGATCGGTTAAACTGCGAAGAAAATGCTTTCAGAGAAAATGTTTCAGGTGTGAAGAACATAGATCTCCAATGCAATTTCAACCAAACCTGTTCCCACACACCCTGCCCCCACTACCATTAGAATATACACAAACATTTTAGCGTTTCATTCTGAGCAGAAGACCCTCACACCTGAAGAGTGCTGGCTGTGATGAATTAAACCGGTTTTACAGGTTTCAATCACAGACCATGTGACATGGGAGTCAGGAAACTACAGTAACACACAGCGCCACCGGATTTGATAACGCTATAAAAACGCTATAAAATAATGTGACTTGGCACAGAACAAGTTTACAGCACAGTACAAAAATAAATGCTGACCATGACTTTAGAAGCATAAATTGCCTTACACTCAATTTAAACACAAGCTGTCTTTAGCCCTCTAAACTGGTTCATACAGAAATGTAGAGATCCAGGCTCAGAACACACAGCTTCATTAGCGAATACATATGCAGGACAACTAGAGAAGACGTTTTACAGAGGATGGATTTTTAGAAACATCCCATCAGACATCCCATCATATTCACAACGTGAAATCTAGAAAATAATATTACGTAACCAAAATCCGCAATATGGAAACAGAACCTGTGTAATTGTTGATAGATGATGTACTCGTAACATTTTTTCAAGACGAACTACAACATTTAAAAAATGACTTGTATGTACTTGATTTGTCTAATCAATCCACGGGTCCCAGCACAAAACGAAACTAAAACGCATACCGTTTCGCGCTTCTTATTAGTTGCTCAAAAGTAATTCTAAAAGTATGCTTGTTGACTCCGGTATCACGTTAGTTAAAGACTTCGAAGCTTACAATGTTTAGGGAGAAATGGAATACTGGTGTGTATTTTTTCTTTAAAGTACCGAGACCAGCCATATACTGTATGTTTATGTTCCAAAATTAATATCGTTTATGGCCTTCACACGCGTTACAGTATGCTCCTATTCTTTTTATGCTCAGGTACTAAGATTTCCCTTCAGTGGTAAAATTCCATATGAATATTCAATGCTAAAACAGACACAGTAAAGACATTTACTGTAAATCTTTCTACGACCGACCAACGGACCACGAGTGCCCCTGTCGGTCAACCAATCACGTCAGGATGCACGACGCCGTAGCCAATTACCTCCGGTACGTGTCTGTACCGCACACTTTGAATGGCTGTATCTGTAGCTGGGGTTTGCGGCAAGGGGCAGGATGGGAGTTGTACTGGAAAGCCGCTGACCAGTGTAGCTGACCCACTGCAAAACAGGTGTACAGTTTTGTGAAATCGCCCAAATTCTTGTAAATAGTTCCCTGGTTTCGCACCCCTGTTATACTTATGTACCTAATTGCCACCCTATACCTGTGTAACTACCGAAATAGACCTCAGTGTCTCTCTCTCTCCCTCTCCTTTTCACTCAACGAGTGCCTGAATCTCTGTGTCCGTCCTCGCCAAAGTCGAAAACAGTACATTATATTCCCTATTTAGTTGAATCTACAAAGTATGAGTTTTTTTACTGCGATAACAAGCGCAAGTATTCATAGAAAATGTTAAAACATGGAATTTAGAGAGAGTTTCAGAAATTAAAAAGAGGTCTGGAACACCCTGTCTCAAAAATAGACGTTTAATAAATTGAAGTTTGTGTAAACAGTGACAAATCACCCCAAAATACAATTTTAAAATACAAAGAGTTTGAAATATTAGTTGTAATTAATAAATCACTTAACTTTGAACTTGTTGTGATATTTAGAAATTCAAAATTAAAAAAAACAACAAATTCAAAATAGTGTCCATAATATTTACTATTTTAGTTTTTTTAAAGAAATATTTATTTATTAAAAGAAAACTCACGGCAAGAGCTGGGTTCAAACCCCCTAACTCTAGCATGCAAATCACACACCAAAGCCACTACACCAACACGTTAATTGACAACTTAAGCGATAGCTGAAAAGGGCAGGCAAAAAGTTTCCAAGTAATTGCGGGTGAATAAGTCCAAATGATGCAGATGTTATAAAGTTTACTACTGTAATAATTTGAGCCATATGAATATAATTATATCATTATTAATTTCTTTATATATGCAATTCCATATTATAATTCCTATTCTAAAATTCTAAAAAGTATGTTTTTTACTGCGATAACGAGCGCAGGTATTCATAGAAAAAGTTCAAACATTATAACTTTTAATGAAGTATATAAACTTAATACAGTCAGAAGGACTATAATATAACCAAAATAACATAAGTATGTAATTGAATGAAAGATTTTGATGCTTAAAATGTTTATGATAAAAGTGGAATACTGGTGTGTATTTTTTTAAACTACCAATACAAGCCATACATAGTTTACATAATATGTTTATATTCCTAAATTAATATTGTTTATGACCTTCAGACACGTTATGTTCCTCTTCTTTTTATGCATAGCTACTAAACTTTAGTTGGAAAATTCCATATTAATATTTAATATTAAGAAGTGGATTTAAACATGCACAGTAAAGAGATTAAAATTAAAAACTTAAGAAAAGTAACAAACAAGAACAGGCCATTGGGCCATTAGTTATTAGCTTATTGAATAAAGGATCTCATTGTAGCGGCAATGCTTATTAATAAGACAGAATTAAGTGTTTCTGTGCTTTCCCAAATGAGGCCTCATCTCTCTGTTCATCTCTGTGGTGCAGCCACAGAGAAACTATTCATGCAGGCTGATTTAAAGATGTTTTCTTTTGATAAGGGACAGCTCCCAAAGGGGGATGCACTAAGCAAAGCCTGCCTATCATGATCAATGGTCATCCATTGGCGCCTATCTGTCTAGGGAGTGCCAGATGGACATCTGGACTGCATTCCTAAGTGTCAGGAGTAAGTGACTCATATCTCATCTTGATCAACCAAGCAGGGACTGGTAGGGCCAAGTAACCCATGTGGCACTCTGATGCCCATGGAACTTTCAGCCAATCAGCGAGCTGAAGTTCCTCCAGGTAAAAACAGGCAACACAGAGAGCCTGTAGTAGGAGACTTTTTTGGACAATTCTAAAGGGAATTCAAAGGAGAATTCCAGGGCAGGACGGCCCAGGAGCAGAAGGCTCCCAAGGGCAGGACATTCTCGCAGCGCGCCTCCTGACCATCCTGAGACTCAGCCCGGACAACCACGGAACGGCCAGTGTGTCCGAGTGCCAGAACTTTCCTTTGTTCTAAGAGTCTAGAGCGGAGGTTGCCAGAGAGTAACCAGAGGATCCACTCGAGGTTAGCACCAGCAGCAGGCCTCGTGAACAGGTCAGAACTGTGGACAGCTGAATCACTATTCAGAACTAGCTCTTCATCAGGAACGAACCGGTCCTCTTCCTGACTTGCTGGGACCCACAGTCATCTTTTCTCCTGTGCACAAACTTTGCTAGTTAAAGCCAACACTAACTAGCCGGTCAGTGAGCATCCGCGGCGCACCGTCGCAAGCTGCACAGCACAGCCTGGCACGGAGCCAGAGAGCCTGCAGGAGATCTGAATCTCCAGAGATTGGATGAGTATTCAACTTCAACGCATTACAGCTCGAGAATTCAATTGTTATCCCAACCAGTTGATATCAATTTAATTCCTAAGAGTTATGTACTTGTTTTGAGTATCTAATGTAGAAGTTGTAACCAAGTTCAATTACGAAACGGTCTAAATGAATGATATACTGAACGTATGTCCTCTTGATATATGTAACTCTTTGTAACTGACTGAATATATACCTTTTGTATTCTGATAACCCTCTCGATAAGATCTGTTAGGTTTATATACATATTCTATGTATTAATAAATGTATCCTTGTGTATTAGTACCTTTGTGTGTGCGTTGTTTGAGTTATATCGCATGGTTGGATTTTAAGGCCATCAAAAGAATCATTTTGTGATTTACTGCTACAATGAATAATTGTCCCAGTAAATGCCCAAATCCTATAGAACTGGTGCCTTCAGAGAGCACACTACATCATTGAGCCATTTCTTGAAAGATAAAATTGCTGGATGAAAATGAATTCACTTTCATTTTCATCATCATTTTCATTATCATTTTTGAACACAGTAGCTGGGTTGTTCCAGTCTGGCACAACTTAAACAAAGTCTGGATGTTGGTTTTAAACAATGGTAACTTGTTCCACACTCCCACAACACTTTGGTTAAAGAAATGCCTTGTGTTCTCAGTTTTAAAGTGTCCTTTGATTTGTGTTTCACTGTTAATTTTGACTTTGTTAATGCCTTTGTCAAAGCCTCAATTGCTTTGAGGGTATTGTATTACTGTAACAAGTCCCCTCATAGCTGTCTTTTTTAAAAACTAAAAACGTTTGTTCAGCCTACCACATTTACCCAGAATGCATTTGGTTGCTCTTATTGCAGAGCAGAAATGTATTTTTGTAATGTAGTAATTACTGTAAATGGACAAATTCATCCATTCCAATGGACTTAAGGTTTGAAGATTTAAAGAAAAAGGGATAAAAGCCTGCAGGATTCTGAAACCAAAGAACAGAGTTAGGAAACCCTAATATAGACTTTCTGAACTTATTTCACTGAGCTTTTATACTGAATTTGGTTTTGCTCCCTTTTAATCTGATGTTCCTTTTATTTTCTTTTGTGCTATTTTGTATAAAACTTTAAGAGATCTTCCACTGCAAGCATTTAGTTTTATTTGTTCTTCATTAAAAAAAGATCATTGCTGTGCATGGATATCTCCATTTCCTATTTCAATTATTAATTAAACTGAGATTTATTGAAAAATTCTGCTGCAGCAACACCTCAGTCCAAGTTGTCACTAATCTACAGTACATTTGGAAAGATTTATTTTCACAGCTCTTCCATTTCTAATTGTGTAAACAAAATGATGCCACTATAGACATGTTCAAGAAGAGGATGATAAACAAAAATGAGCTTATTCATGGTAAGTTCTCTCTATTATGAATATAGATTATGTAAAGATGATCAAACCTTGAATGGCAGAAATATTCAGGCAGAAATGGCAGAAAGTTTAGTAGCATATATTATGTATTCTAATTTGATATCTGATGTTGTGTATTCATGTTGTCAACACAGTACTTTCACATTAAATGATATTATATTCTAGAATTCTAATTTACATTTTTACATGTAAAATGTTCAGAATTATGTAAGCCTTATGATTTGTCATAACAGAATGTGGTGCAATTGATTCAGATATTAGTCATAAAAACTAGTCCATTATTTCTGTAATTTAGCTTATCATTGATTCCTTATTTAGGTACTATCATAATACTATCAAGTACAAGTATCTTGCTAACATGAAGCAAAGTTGTAATATTGCCCACCAGTAGTTTCCAATAAAAACTTTCAAGATAAACCAACATATGCAGTAAGCAAAGTGTAGCATGGATTTTCAAGTACCAGATTAATATCAAAACAGGTCCACTGAATAGTGCAGGTATTTAAAAATAATCAACCTGTAAGAAAAATTTGTCAAATTTGTCAGTTTGAACCTCCAGTCATGCGTACATTGAAGTTCTGTTTAAATGTGTTCATGTGTTTTCATGTGTTTTCTGGGGATAACAGAACATGTGACTATTAGATAATGTTGCAAGCAGTTCAGAACACAAGAGCACAGTATCATGGATATAGCACAGAATACATGGATCATAACACAGAATACAGTATCTTGGGGGTCCTCTAAGCAGAGTTTAGAGTGAGAAGATGAGATAAGGTATGAAATATGTCCCATGATCTATTATTACCACTAAAACCTTAAACTGGTTCTATGAAAACACAATCACACTACCATGAGAAGTAACGCTTAATAACACCTCTAAATACCTCTAGAGGTGTTTTGATTAAAGTTGCAGTATGTGCCATTTAAAACTTTTTCCAATCTATACCTGCACTGGTGTTGTTGGACCCACTCTAAAAAATGGTGGTGTGATGTCACTGGGTAAGAAGAAGCGCAGCTGTTAATGTCATGCCAGTTGTATAAAAGGCAAAACAGAAATCTAATAAGAGAGTGAGGAGTGACAGCAAGAAAAGGAATAAAATAGAATTCTCCATATAGAATATGGGGAAACAGAAGGAGGCAAAGAAAAGGAAAGATAGAGAGACAATTAAACAACTCTCTGTTGGAAGATACAAAGATTTTTTTTATATTGGAGGCAGTTGAGCCATCTCCAATTTTTATGCAGTGTTTATTTTTAACTTTAGCTTGGCTCAGGGTCAGCTAGGTTTTCTTTTGTGTTTTTCACACCGTCTGTATCTTTAATTTAGTTTAATAAAATTAATCTTCATTTTAAAGTACGAGTGCGTGTGTTTGTCCTCACCCTACATAACTACTCACACCCCCCAGTGGCATCATAACAAATTCAAGACTGCTAGGAGGGTGATATGAGTGAATTTACACCAAGTCTGGTTCATTATCTGCTTCATTTATTGAAATATATGAATGTTATTGTGAATTGTAAATAACAAGCAGCTTCAGGATAAAAATGGGAGAATGGCTACAAAGGAGAATGAGATAAGAAAACTGCTGTTAGAGGACAAATGACTTCTGAAAGAAAGAAACATCTGTAATACACCACTAACACTAAAACAAAATGTTAGTGAATGGCTTCTCAGTTCTGCTTCTCTGCTTTTCCCACCCCTTCATGAAGATGTATTGCCCTGCCATCAGCACTGTTTTCTAGCGTGGGACTTGATTCTCATCTCTGGTGTAACACAGTTCATACTTAATGTTTTTGTTTCCATTGCAGACAGTTCTCTTTTCTGCTGGTCCTGCTTTTGCTCTGGATTCCTCTGCTCACTGGAATCACTATGTCTTTTTCTTTATCACTGCTATGATCATGAACGGAACTCCTCCTGAGGCTTGCACTCACAGGAGCCCAACTGAAACCCTAATCTCTCTCTTGCTGACTTTGACTGGACTTGTGATTGGGTTCTTGGCCTCATGTCCACTGCCTTGTCCTTTTTTCTGGTTCAAGAATCTCCCTGTGATTTATGTCCTGTTTTCCAATGGTATCCGTGGACTATTGTTGGTTATCACTAGAATCATCCATATCTGCATTTGTCTCCTGATGCTGCTGATGCTGTTTTCATCAGATGCTGTTGTTGAAATCTCAGGTCCCAACATGCTTTCTTGGTTCTCTAGTGGTGCAATCTGTTGTAGCTGCCACTGCTCCAGACTGCTGTAATCTCAGGTCTGTAGGCTTCTGGCCCATCATGTTTAACTCTATCCTGCCATCGTGTCCTCATCCAATTTCACGCGTAAATTTGCAGCTGATGTTACACTTTTCATTTCCATTAACCACATATTTTTAATTTCTTCACAACATACCACAAGTACCGATGTCTGGGGCAATCTCCATTATCCTCTTAGTCCAGAATTTCATTTTTTTTTCAGAGCAATGTACGTATTAAAAAGCAAACTAATTAATAAGATTGAACCAACCACAAGTAGAAATAATACAATTCTACCTGATGTTTTCATTGGTTTTTACCAACGAAATCAGAATGTTGTAACCAAACAATATATTGTTTGAAACTACGCAACCTCTGCTCCAGAGCTATGTTGTTCAGATTCCAACCAGACAAAGTGATATTTACATAGGAGTTGACTTTTCATAATGCGCTGTTTGATGTGTGTTCTTTTAAGTAAAAAGATTACAAAAGTAAAAAAAAGTGCCCACATCTAAATAATACCGCGTTATTACCTTGAAAAGGTGAAAATATTTTCTATAAGCACCATTCTATTGCTTTGATACTACCTTTTCTTTGATTCCAGTCCACCCAGGTGTGACCAATGAAAGATCTATTTGCTTTAATATATCTCTGTTCAATTGAGAGATAGAACTAATGTGAGCTTTAATGCTGTGATTGGTGAAAATAGCTGTTATTCAGTAAAATATGATGATTAGAGATTCAGGGGAGGTCAAAGGGAACACAAATATGATCTGTGTCGGTCTGTAGACTAATCCCCTAACTGTTATCAATGCGCAATAACCACAAGGTGCACTTCAATAGTGAAACAGGTGCGCCTTTACTCATGGGAGCAAAAGTACAAAATACTTTCTTATGATCAAGCAGCTGAACAAGGGATGACTATTAAGCATTCCTGAAGTTTTGGAGGAGATTTTTCGGACTTCAAGTGACAAAAGCAATGATGCATTTTCTGCACAGGACATTCCTGATTCCATGTCCATGGCAGCTTTTAAGGAAGGCTTAGATCCACTTTTCGATTAGTAGGAATTATATTATCTGTATCACATTATCTACATCTACATTATCCTTCCCATTATTATTTATCATTACTTTTAATGATAAACAGTAGGAGATGTTCCTATTTTAATCTCAAGGTTTCCACAGAAATATAGTGTTAGTGTGTACCGTCATCTGTAATGCAAACAACATTTATAATTTTTTCAAGTTAAATTTCTTTGTTTGGGGGGGGAAATCAAAGCTAACGTTTCCCTAGCTTTTCCGATTCCAGGGTGTTCTTTTGTCACCAGAAGTTTATCTGTGGTGTCTGAAGCTCAGTGATTATACAGGTGTGAATTGTGTCATTACTTTGTCACTTACTTTGTCAAGCAAGATTGTCTGTTGTTCAGTGATGAACTTATTGTCATAAATTCCTTCTTACTTTTCTTTAAAAAAACAATTTTAAAGAAGATCATAAAAAACTCCCAATGCCTCTACAAGTGAGAGCTTGGATGTTCCTCCTGGGAAAAAAAAGGAGAATGATTGCCACTTCTCCTCCATATAGTGCCCTGCACCAGGCTACAAAAACAAGGGCGTACAGTAGAGCAAACACACCAACTCTCACAGCCACACTCTGAGGAGAGATGGAAGAGTGAACATGAAGAGGATGTGGTATCAAAACAAACCAATGCAGCACAGCTCCTGCCCTGTACATGTGCCAGGAGCACACTTGAACACTACAAAACAGTATTTTTTGCTTGACCTGTTTCAGATGTTTTTCAGAGCAGGTGTAATCTTAAGCCTGTGCACAAACACAAATATAAATGACAAAAAGAGGAAGACACATGGAAAAAAATATCAATGAGATCCAGTGTTTATAACGGACGTATCATTTTATTGGCATTGTGTTTTTTATGGGGATTCTTACAACTCATAATGTCAGAGATTGCTGGAGCCCTCGTATGCCATCTGCCTTTCTGACACAGTGTGATGTCCAGATAGAGTTTTGAGGCCATCTCCTGTACTCTGCACATGAGTTACCCAGCTGAAAGACAGATTCAATGGCCAGAAAAAAAGGACCCCACAATAAAAATCTCTTTTCTGTTTGAGGTTCCTTATGGATTCCCTGTTCCTGGCCTGTTAAGCATTCTACCAACCCTGACAGAACATGGATGAACACATGAAGCCCTTGAAAGGCAGACTTGGCTTCAAAAAGTACATGAGCCCACAAATAGTTTCACCTGTGACTTTAAGGTTTACACATGCAAATCTGTGTCAAGGAAAAGCATGAGTAGACTCAGGCATGAACCTTACGAATATGTCAAACTTAGGCACAGAGTACCATGGGTACCTCAATAATTTTTCTTTAGAGACCTGTACAAAATTAAGTTTGGAGCATGTGGCACAATCAGAGAGAACTGACAGGGCTTTCCACGTAGTAAAGAAAAAAGCTTTCCAAGAAAGCCAAAAGAGGGTCACCGCGCTAGATAAGGACTGGCAACTGCTGTACACCAAATGGATGGACACAAGCAAAGTTACAAAGTGCAGCTCCATCCATAAGGCATACATCAGTGAGACAGTCTTGCACAAAGTGAAGAGCCAAGATGGGATTTAGAAGGAATGTGGTGTCAAGGACTACAATCGGTACAGTACATGGGAGGTGTAGATATGTCAATGTTCTGATAATACAACACAGTCCAGAAGACTCATACTATAAATGGTACAAAAAACTCTATTATCACTTCATTGACATTGCAGTTGTGAACAGTTTCATCCTCCACAAGAAACTCTCACATTCAAAACTCTTGAGCTCTGTCTCAAAAGGCTTTTAGGAAGGAGCTTAAGAGTACTTTTACGTTTGTCATTTGCTGCAACATGTTCTTTGCTGTTAACTGGTTATTAATTAGCTCTGCCTATATCTCCCCAACCACATGTGTGGAGAGTGAGGCTAGCTGGACGTATTATTGACTCACTGGACAGTTCTCATAGTAGGTTTTCCCATGTTGCACAGACAGCTGAGGCTCTCTGCACTGCACAGATTGTTCATTTTTTATACTAGTTAGAACATAAACACGCAAGACTACAACAAAACCTCTCAAATATGAAACAAGATCTACATCAGGAGCAGTCTTAAGGTAATCTCTAATGTCAATGATAGGCTTACCTCAGTAAAGCCAGAGTCAGACAGCTATGATCAGTCTGCATTTTTCTTATCAGAATGTGTTTCCATGTTAAATGGCACTGAGAGACAGTTGAGTGGAGGTGTGTCCGGCTACCATGGCATCCGCTAGCTCGCTTCACAGTGTTCCAGTTAGAATGAACCTGACAATACCTCCCTCTTAAGAATCAGATTCCAGACGATGAAAGGCACTTTAAATGGAAGCCAAATTTGGAGAAAGTGAATGAGGAGAAGATCTAGTCAGCGAAAATCTCAGCCCCAATGCAGCACCCTTATCTTGTCAGAGACAGGAAACACCATCCTGTCAGTCTGGGCATCAGGGAGAGCAGGAATGGAGACCAGTGTAGCCCTCACTGCCTCTTCCACAACCGATAGGGAATCACCAGAGACACAGGTGGGCAGGATAAGAGGCTTTGGATTTACTGATGATTCATTGGGGGCAGAGAAGATGGGAGTATCTTCTATCAGAGAGAAAAATGAATGATCTTTGGGGGCAGAGCTTCATGTAGTGATTCAATGGAGCAATCAGAATGAGGGTGAGCAGACAAATAATTTGTCTTTTCTTCCAAAAAGCCATCAGTGCACTTTTCATTAACAGCTGGTTGCTGTTCTGAGGTGAACTCAGCTGTTACTTCAGTAAGTTGGAATTGAAGAATGCAAGACACACAACAGGGAACCTGCAGGCTGAGAATTCAAGCAGGGTGTGGTGTAGGGAAATATAGTTCAGGATCATAGTCAGACACAAGTGTGGTTCAAAGTTTGATATTGCTTAGGTTATCACATGCAAACAAGACCAGCATATGTTTTGGAGGCTAGACCTTTTTCTGTAGAGCAAATGTTTTTAAATATGGTTTTAATAACATAAATAGAGGTAATATTAAGAAGATGACTGCAGTGTTGTTGAAGGTGTTGAAATCAAGCCATTGATGGAAGCTAGGGAACTTGTCATACTTAAAAATTGAAACATGACTATTTCATCAAGATTAGAATACTGTAAAATCTTACATACTTGGGTATCGTCTAAAAGATTAAATATTTTGGAATGCAGTGGTTCATGTGGTTTCTATACATTTTGTGCAACAGTTCACATTGTAACTCCCCTTTACTGCAAGTTGCACTGGTTGCACTGACATTTAGAGTAGATTTTAGAGTCCTCCTGCTCATTCAGTGGTTTTGCTCTAGGTCATTTTAAGGACTTAAAGCATGAGAATAGTATAAATATAAATTAAATTTTTAAATATTAATTAGTTTTGTTTCACTAGAAACATTTTCAGCTATGTTTTCAATGGATAAATTAATTTACTCTTGAGTGTATGTCACAGTAAAGTGAACACTTTGGGCGAGGAATATTCCTGCCTCGTTTACGACTACACCACCTAGCAATACAAACAGGGTGATAGGGCCCCTCTACATTACCACAGGTTCTGTTTATCTCCCAGAATTACCAATGCACACACAGACCAGCGACAAGCATTTGTATTGTATAAGTGCCCTTTTATTTTCTAACTACATTCATATTCACTATCACCCAAAAACACAATGAAAACAACATTTGCAGCAGCAAAAGGTCCTTCCCAGGGTCATAATGAATACAGGTGTGGGAGTGCCGAACTAGGTGTTATGGGCCCTTATCACCTGTTCACTCTGCAGCTCTCCCTCCTCCTCCCTTGGTCTGGATAAAACTGTCTCAGCGACTCCTCACACATCGAAGTATCAATACCTAATTGCTTCCTGAACGACTTGGGTGCGACCGTTGTTACTGACTGTTCCTGCTGGACTGTATTCATTAGAATAACTGTAGTCGCCACCCTTGAGTGAGAGGAAACACCATCCTGGAAATCAACATAACCTAATCAAGTAGTTAAGGTGGGTAGCTGAGTCAGCATGCATAAACTGCAAAGGAACAAGTAATAGGTTTATTCCATGCTGAAAAAAAGAAAGAAAACACAACGTTTCGGCCGTGGAGCCTTCTTCAATCCCAGCCTGCTTCTGCCTCAATGGCCCACATCCTGCGACATGTACTCAGGTAATCTGTTTGGTGTTCTTCCTTTTACTCTAATTTACTACTTTAATTATGAAGTTCATTGATAAAAATGCATTTATTACTGTTTATGTGACATTCATTCTGTATGCTGTATATTCAAAAAGATTAATATTTTATAATAATTGAGAATAATAGATATGTGGAAAAAACAGAGAAATCTAAAATATAAAAGGAAAAAATTACTTTAAACTGAAACTGAAATGATCATTTATTGTCACCCAGAACCATTTTGAAAATAATTCCTTAACGTCTACATCAATGGGCTAAATAGAACAAAGTATTAGACAATTAGAGGAGTGCGGGGAACTGTGCTTTGGTTACTGTATTGAAAAACAAATGTCACTGACTCTAATGGGGACCACTACATGGCCTGCTTTTGCAAAATAAACCACATTGAGGATTAAGGAGATAAAATGGGGAAAATAAATGAATCAGGACCTAATTGTAGTGCATGTTAGGTTTGATGTGTTTATTAAAAAGCTGATGTTGTGCGTCAATAACTATAGCTTCAGTCTTGTCACTGAAGTATATCTCTTCTTTTTCACTGATTTATTTGGTTGAAACCCAAGTCCATGATGGTGATTCTGAGTGTAAAATGTACTGGTTTCAGTTTAGGGATTAAGGCATTCATATGAAGGAAAACAGAGTTTTTGCTGGCTGATTATCACACCTTATTGTCCACCTCCCCCTAACGGTCACAGTGTGAGCATGCATTCTCTCCTCAACCATCCACACCACACTTTCCCCTGGGTCAGAGATTAAGTAAAACTTCTCTCACACTAAACAAATTACCACATACAAAATATTGAATATATTAACCCAAATATGTCTCACATTAGACCAGCCATGGGAAAACAAACATCCATGTTTCTAAGGAACATTCCTATAAGTAAAAAAAATATAATTAAATTTATAACAAATAACAAGTACGATATGTAAGAACATTAAACAACACGAAACCACTGAAACACTTTTGTACACTTTTGTTCAACTTCATTTTACAACATAATCCCTGAAACAGGCAGGTAACTTAACAGGCCTGCAAACTGGGTGTCGTGATGACTGCTCAGGGTTATTAGGGGAGTAGAAGGTACTGTCCATTTGAGATGCTACCTGAGCTACACTGTGATCTGATTCCCCTGGAAGGTCAGACTGTTGGGCGCATTGTGCAGTGGAGTGTTTATTAATTGTCTGGTAGGAAGATGGCTCTCCTTCACACCAGAGAAAATGATGGAAGGCAACTCAGGGGTAGCACTAGGTACCTGCACATCTGGGTTGTCCTTGGGTGGCACCCTTTCAGTCTGCTGAAGTTGGACAGTTGCAGTTGAAGGGAGACATCCTGTCTGTGGATAAGCAGTTGTCAAATAAGCTTTTAATTGGTAGAGATGAAAAATTTGGGATGGACTTCCTGTCCATCGTATACAGTATAGCCCTTTCCAACATGGCACCAGTTTACACCGAGAATGCCCAGGATTTTTCAACCAAACTAAATCTCCCATGTGATCCCGAGACTTCCAGGTGAGTACTTTACTTTTTTGTCATACTGGGCCTTTTGTTGTAAATGTGCAGCTTTACGATGTTCCTGGCTTGACTGATAAGCATGCTTAAGTTTACAACAAACAGATGGAGGATATTTGGCTGGCATTCCTGGCGATGCAGATGATAGTTCAGCATTAGGAGAAAATAGTAAATGAACTGGCAACTGAGCCTGATGACCATGCACCAGTTAGCATGTACACTTGTATTGTGGGCAAGCTGAATGGATCTCATCAACATGTCCCAAGCTTCATGTGTTTGATATAGACATTTGGCCAGTCGGTCCTTTAGGAACCGGTTAAATCTTTCGATTAACCCATTGCCTGCTGGATGGTAGGAGGAAGTTCTGGTCTTGGTCACTACAAATTTAGATTCTATCACTAAATCTGCCTCAAACCATCATCCTTGATCTGTGTGGAGATATTCTGGAACTCCATGCTCACTTATGTATTGCTCAGAAATAAAATGAGTGACTGTGACTGCACGCTGGTCTTTCATGGTATACAGGTTTACATACTTAGTAAAACACTCCTAAAGGGAGTTCAGTTATGTCTGCAGCCACTTTCTGGAATGGTCGATTAGCTTCGATTATATGCAGAAGAGCATGATTATGGGGTACTGGCATAGCTCTGGATTGACACGCTACACAATGGTGACAATAACTCTCAATGTCCATAGCCATAAAAGGACAGCAGATCTGCTCTCAAGCTCGAAGAAGTGTCTTTCTGTGACCAAAGTGGCCAACTATTTGCTTTCCGTGTAGGAGCTGTAGCACTTCCGGAACAATCTTGTCTGGAATTACAATGTGAAAAGTAGGCTCCTCCCCAGATTGGTTACATGAACAGTGATTATTCAGGTCATTCACTAAATGCAATTTACAGAACTGTTGCCAGAACACTTTAAGTGCAGGTGAACATTTATTCATTGCCGAAACTGATGGTCTCTTTCCTTGAGCTAACCACACTTGCACTGTGCGCAGTGTAACACCATCCTTTTGATACTGGAACTGTTAGGAATTAGTATTGAGGACCCTACGCAGAAAACCAGGTCAAACTCCAAAAGGCATAGTCGAAAGAACAATCGGAAGTCAGAATGCTGTAGATAAACTAGCCGGCGCTAAAATACAAATAACCAGAGGTTAATCCGTAAGGGAGCCTAGAGTCAAAACCAGAACGAGAGCAAAAATACCAAAACCGAAACCAGGAGACATAGACAGAGAACAAACCAGGGTCAGGAAGCCAAAATCCAAGTAATAATAATAATAATAATAATAATAATAATAATAATAATAATAATAATTGCTTACACTTATATAGCGCTTTTCTGGACACTCCACTCAAAGCGCTTTACAGGTAATAGGGACTCCCCTCCACCACCACCACCAATGTGCAGCATCCACCTGGATGATGCAACGGCAGCCATAGTGCGCCAGAACGCTCACCACACATCAGCTATTAGTGGGGAGGAGAGCAGAGTAATGAAGCCAATTCAGAGATGGGGATTATTTGGAGGCCATGATTGATAAGGGCCAATGGGAAATTTGGCCAAGACGCCAGGGTTACACCCCTACTCTTTTCGAGAAACACCCTGGGAATTTTAATGACCACAGAGAGTCAGGACCTCAGTTTTACGTCTCATCTGAAGGACGGTAGTGAATAACAGTAAGACTGGGAGTAGGTCTAGCCAGGAAAACCCTAATACTGAGCACCGGGAAGAGTGTGAGGCAGTATTAAATAGGCTGGGGAAAAGGGATAATTGGGAACTGTGCTGGAATGTGAGGTGGAATGCCGATTCCTCCAGTGGTGTGGTGTAACATTATCCCCCATCCCCAGGGGTGGCTCCCGACATCTTAGAGGATCGATTGGAGAGACATTGGCGGAAATCAGCAATAAGTTGTGGGTCCTCGGGTCCGTAGCCCTCCCAATCAACGAGGTATTGTAACTTGCCACGGAACCAGCGAGAATCCAGGATCATATTAACAGTGAATGCTGGGAGTCCATCAATGGTCCGGGAGGGTGGGGGCTGGGGCTGGGGTCTAGAAAGGGGAGATCCACGGAAAGGTTTAAGAAGGGAAATGTGAATAGTGGGGTGAATCTTCAAAGAGCGAGGGAGGGCTAAGCGATATGTTACTGGGGTGATTTGTGCCAGGATACGGAAGGGACCTACAAAGCGGGGAGCAAGTTTGTGGGATGAGCGACGAAGGGGAAGGTTGCTGGTAGACAGCCAAACCAGTTGCCCACGTTTGAGCCGATTTAGCCGATTTAGCGGTGGGTAAAGAGGGCAGGGGAGGGGAACAAAATGAGCAGATTTTGAGAACCTGTCAGTGATGATGAGGATGGTGGTGCAACCCTGGCTGATGGGGAGGTCAATGACAAAGTCCACCGAGAGGTGGCTCCAGGGGCACTCTGGACTGGGTAGAGGCTGAAGCAATCCAGGGGTGTTAGTGCGAGGAGTCTTGATTTGGGCACAGACAGTGCATGCACGGACATAGTCACCAACGTCCTTCTTAATGGTAGGCCACCAGAAGTCTCTAGAAACCAGCTCAAGAGTGTGTTTGATGCCTGGGTGTCCTGCAAAGCAGGAGTAGTGTGCCCATTGAAGGACTCCAGACCTGACTGAGTTGACCACATGAAGTCTATCTGGGGGACACTGTGGGGATACGGTGTGGCTTACCATTTGTTCAATATCCCAACTTACGGCAGCCAAAATCCTGCTGGGCGGGATGATGTGCTCCAGGGGTTGTTGCACATTAGGAGGTTCATGGAGGCATGAGAGGGCATCCACTTTGAGGTTCTTGGTACCTGGGGTGTAGGTGATAATGAAATTGAACCAAGAGAAAAATAAAGACCACCTTGCTTGCCTGGGACAAAGATGTTTAGCTGACTGAAGGTAAGACAGGTTCTTATGGTCCGTGAGAATAAGAAAGTGTTGTGCCCCCTCCAACAAGTGTCTCCATTGTTCAAGTGCCAACTTAATGGCTAGGAGTTCATGATCTCCGATATCGTAGTTCATCTCAGCTGCGGTCAATTTTTTGGTAAAAAAAGCACAAGGGTGCAGGATGCCTTTGTCCCCGTGACACTGTGAGAGAACAGCCCTGACACCGTGGCCCGAGGCGTCAACTTCAACAACAAAAGGGAGGGTGGGATCCAGGAATTACAGAAGAGGGGCAGAGGTAAAAAGGTCCTTTAAATGTCGGAAGGCGTCATTGGCTTGAGGGGGTCCATTTACCCTGTTGCGGACCTCACCTATCAGACAAGGCAGGACCCCCCTTACATGAGAGATATGTTCCTGCAGGTTAGTAGAGAAAATCAAGATATCACCAAAATATACAAGGAGGCAGTTCTCCTTTGCTTACTGCCTTGTCTTTCTCACACCTGAAGAAGGCTCCACAGCCGAAACATTGTGTTTTCTTTCTTCTTTTTTTCAGCATGGAATAAACCTATTACTTGTTCCATAATTAAAGAAGTACTTGTTAAATAATGTGAGAAATGTCTGAATGCCCATACTATTGCCTACCACTCTCGGTCAAAAGGTGGACCAGTTTTGTTTTGTGGTAGTGAGGACGTGACTGGCATAGGTTATGACTTTTTCAGTGCCCCATTGTTCTTGTGCAAGGACTGAGCCTATGGCATCATGTGAAGCATCTGTGTAGAGGTAGAATGGCTTTGTAAAGTCTGGGTAAGTCAGTATTGGAGGCGAAGAGAGAGCATTACGGAAATACTGAAA